>NC_056585.1:7836752-7884252 GCF_018340385.1 Cyprinus carpio
TTAAGTGTTCCCAATTAAGCAAGCCAGAGGCAACAGTGGCAAGGAACCAAAACTCCATCGGTGACAGAATGGAGAAAAAACCTTGGGAGAAACCAGGTTCAGTTCCCCTCTGATGTGACCATCTGATCTGGATACAGACTGGATCTGGTGGCTACGGTGACCCTGGAATAAGAAAGAAACAGACTAATATTTGCGTAGATGCCATTCTTCTAACGATGTAGCAAGTACATTGTGTGTTACTGGAAATGTTCCCAGTTCCGGTTGTCCTAATTAATGCAGCCTAAAAATCCATTAATGAATTTGAATATTAGAAATGTGTTAGTGTGTTTTGTGTAAGCCAGGTTAAAGAGATGGGTGTTTAATCTAGATTTAAACTGACAGAGTTTGTCTGTCTCATGAACAATGTTAATTCCAGGTTATTCCAGAGTTTTGGCGATAAAAAGGAAAAGGATCTGCTCCCCACAGTTGATTTTGAAATTCTAGGTATCATCAAATTGCCAGAGTTTTGAGAACACAGCGGAAGTGGAGGACAATAGTGCAATAAGAGCTTGTTCAAATACTGGGGTGCTAAACCACTCAGGGCTTTATAAGTAATAAGCAAAATTTTAAAATCTATAAATAGTTTAATAGGGAGCCAGTGCAGTGCTGCATTTTGGACTAGCTGGAGTTTGTTTATTAAGCGTACAGAACGCCACCCAATAAAGCATTACAATAATCTAAACTTGAGGTCATGAACGCATGAATTAACATTTCTGCATTTGACATTGAGAGCATAGGCCATAATTTATATGTATTTTTGAGATGGAAAAATGCAGTTTTACAAATGCTAGAAACGTGGCTTTCTAAGGAAAGATTGCGGTCAAATAGCACACCTAGGTTCCTAACTGATGATGAAGAATTGACAGAGCAGTCATCGAGTCTTGAACAGTGTTATAGGTTATTACATATGGAGGTTTTAGGTCCGATAATTAATGCCTCTGTTTTTTGAGAATTTAGTAGTAAGAAATTACTTGTCATCCAGTTTTTTTTATATTGACTTTGCATCCCATTAGTTTTTCAAATTGGTATTCTTGCCAGGCCGCGGAGTTATATAGAGCTGAGTGTCATCAGCATAACAGTGACATCTAACACAGTGTTTCCTGATGATATCTCCCAAGGGTAACATGTAAAGTGTGAAGAGTAACGGCCCAAGTACTGAGCCTTGAGGTACTCCATACTGTACTTGTGATCGATATGATGCCTCTTCATTCACTGCTACGAATTGAGGCAGTCAGATAAGTATGATTTGAACCATGCTAATGCACTTCCATTAATGCCAACAAAGTTATCTAGTCTATTTAAAAGAATGTTGTGGTCAGTAGTGTCGAATGCATCGCTAAGATCCAGTAGCACTAATAGAGAGATACAACCATGATCATGAGATACTTACTTACATTTTACTGCTGGTCATATGCTCTCCACATAACCATGTATGTGACAAATAAAAATCTTGAATCTTGAATCTTGATCAGATGATAAGAGCAGGTCATTTGTAACTCTAAGGTGAGCAGTCTCAGTACTATGATACGGTCTAAATCAGGGGTAGGCAGCGTTGGCCCTGGAGTGCAGATGTCCTGCAGAGTTTAGCTCCAACCCTAAAAAAAACCTAGATTGTCTGTAGCCTTAGTAATCCTGAAGACCTTGATAAGCTTGTTCATGTGTGTTTGATTAGGGTTAGAGCTAAACTCTGCAGGACAGCGGCACTCCAGTTAGGAGACAAACTCTAACCCTAATTTGTTTGTTTTTGGAGAATCTTTAATGTGACTCGGGAAGAACGAGTCGTCTCGGGGAGTGATTCGTTCAGTCACGCATGCGCAATATTCTATAGGTTTCTGTAGTAGTTCACCTGTTTCAGTCAATGCAGTATGAGCCGGAAAGAGAATTGATTAGTTCGTCTCATGAGTCTTTCGGGTTTGAGTCGTTCCTTTATCACGTGACACCCCCATACGATAAACCAATGCAGTACGAGCCGGAAAGAGAATTGATTAGTTCATCTCATGAGTCTTTAGGGTTTTTGAGTCGTTCATTAATCACGTGACAGACCCATGCGCTAAACTTGTGCCATGTGAGCCGCAAAGAGAATTGGTTAGTTCATCTCATGAGTCTTTCGGGTTGTTGACGTGACAACATTGGCTAGAGAAATTAGTTAATTTACAACCTTCCTTACAAATGGGTGCATAGTAATTATTATTATAATTTTTTATTATAATTATTATTCTTACAGTTACGTGATGCATTTCTGGTCTCAAATTGTTGCTTTTAATTTCTGTCATGATGGTTCTTTTGCATAACACTGAATGTGGTAATAAAGAGTTGGTTATGCTTTAAATTTTTGTCC
Source organism: Cyprinus carpio (assembly GCF_018340385.1). Taxonomy (NCBI): domain Eukaryota; kingdom Metazoa; phylum Chordata; class Actinopteri; order Cypriniformes; family Cyprinidae; genus Cyprinus; species Cyprinus carpio. Next base: position 7,839,130 of record NC_056585.1, read on the forward strand.
ATATGATGGCGAAATCACTTTGATAAAGAAGATATTTTTTTTCTGTCTGTTTGTTTGTTTTTGTTTTTTTACAGTGAATTCTAATCTTCAAAAATTACCTTGTTGTATGATTTATGTCTTTTGAGTTCACCCTTCAGATTAGACTATAGAACTGTAGTGTTACTTGTTTAGGATTCATGAAACATTTACGAGTCACTCACTATATCTTTAGTCCATTATAAATGACCTTCAATGTTTACAAGTTGCTTACAAGTGTGTACTTGCCAATGATACTCATTTACTTGTAACTATTTACTTTTATACTTGATAATTGTGCAGTTATTAAATAAATCAGATTGTCTGTGTAAACCATACTTTTGTAACATATGGCACTTTATAAACATTAGAAACACTGTGTACATACTTTTGAATTGTTGTTTATTGTTTATTTTTTTGCCAGAAAACTTCATAGCAAAAAGGAAAACTATTCCAAAATAAATTAAAACAATAAAAAAAGGGCATTACAGTTTTTGATAATGTTTTTCTGCTAGGTAAACTGTATGATGGGTCCAGAAGATGTGAATACTCCTTAAAGCCCTTGTCCTCCTCTATAGAAAACGGCTGATAGTCACAAGCAATCATTCTCACCAGAGCCTCATCAAGTTTGCTTTGTCTTAATGGATCCATTGGTCTTGTTACAAATCTGCAGATTGTAGTTTGTTGTTGTGGGCCTCCTTGACCCTAACTGCTCCTTGGATGGTGGTGTGTGCTGCTGGTGTACTGGATGCTGTAGATGTGGTCAGAGTGCTAGCCAAAGCCGTCAAAGGTCCAGCAGAAAAAATGCTGGTGGTAGAAACAGCTCCAGCTGCTGCAGGGCAATCATCTGCAGTCTCTGTTCCAACTTGTGCTAACAGCACCGTGGGATGTGAGGATTTAAGGTGCCTTCTCAAATTAGAGGTGCTTCCTCCTTTAGTTGAAAAACTTTTTTTGCATATGTTGTATTTAGCTTAAGTGGCTGTAGTTGCCACAAAATGAGACCAAACATCACTTCTTTTTCTAGTGCTCATTATCCCGAGGTGTTTAAAATCTGTCTGAGGCTCTTCTCTGCCCCTCACCTAGTGCAAAACGAAGGGGGATGGTGTGGAATGGTCACCGTTGCCTTGGTGACAGTCTCGAGTGACAGGTGTCCTTCAGCTGAACCATTGGTTAAACCTTTGTGTGACCCAAGCACATTATATTTCTAAGTAAATCACTTTAACTCTCCAGTTTTATTTCAGTTTGGGTTACAACTGTTGAAGCTGAAGTTATCATAACCTTAATGTTTTAAACTTACATTAATAATTCAAATTCAAAATGTTATTTGCTTTTAATTTATGTCATTATGTCCTTTTTGAGTGATCTTCTTATACATATATTAGACCAATATGTCAAGTCTGCCTAGGAAAAGCAATTATTATACCAGCAAACTTAAAATTGGAGTAAAAATGAACAAACTAGGCTATAAATACTTTGTATTGTAGGCTTGGATTATTATATTATTATATTGCCTAGTGTTTATATTTTACAGATAGACGGGTCAAAAAAGACAAATTAATCAATATTTTATTTATAACAGGGGTTTTATTTATTTATAAAATAATAACACACCAAAGATCCTCAAGAAACAGTAACAAAAACATAGTGACAGAAATGTCAGAAATAGTGAATGGGTCTGTCACGGGATAAAGGAACGACTCAAACCCGAAAGACTCATGAGACGAACTAATCAATTCTCTTTCCGGCTCATACTGCATTGGTTTAGGTGTGTGGGGGTGTCACGTGATTAAGGAACGACTCAAACCCGAAGCCTTGTCAGCTAAGGGGTGAGGTGAGCTAATCATATAGACTGAAGACCCAGGTAAAGAATGAATTAATCTTTTTCTGTATCTTATTGCATTGTAGTGTATCTTATAGTGTTATAGTTTTGTATTGTTTGTAGTGTGATCAGCGTTTGTGTAAGTAATACGTAACATTTTAATTACATTTTGCTAAAATGAACGAAATGACTCTAAAAAAAGATTCGTTCATTTTGCTGAACGAGACTCAAAGGTCCGAGTCGGTAAAATGATCCGAACTTCCCATCACTACACTCCAGGACTGACGTTGCCTGCAGTGTAGAGAGTAACACTGACCCCTCCTCCTCCTTTTGGTGCGAGCGAGTGATCAGTCACATGTGTGTAGGATGGCTGAACTTAAGGCCCGGGTACACTTCACATAAAAGCATATTTAGTTAAAATGGCTTTTCAAACTATTGGATGTCAGGGACACACATTCTTAAAAATAAAGGTTCCAAAAGGGGGCATTTTGTAGCGATGCAAGTAAACGAGCCAGTTTGGGTTCTCCAAAGAACTTTTCTGTGAACAGTTCTTAAAAATCAGTTGGGTTTTATTAGTGTGAAAAATATTTGAATAATCTGAAGAACATATTTTGCTATAAAGAACCCTTTGTGCAAAGGAAAGTTTCCATGGATGACTGGGTTCCTTGTGGAACTATTGATACCAATAAAGAACATTTATTTTTAAGAGTGCAAATTAGAATCCCCTTCCACACGACTCGCATCCCAAAATAAAGGCATTTATTAAGGCTCATTTATGTTGTCATTTCACTAAAATATAATTCAAATATAATTTGTAAATATTCTTATTAATTAAAAAAAAATAAAAATTCATTCAAATTTATTGTGTAGCACCTTTCACAATAAATATTTGTCCAAAGCAAGTTTATTTTTTATTTTATTATACAGTATATACATAGATAGATAGATAGATAGATAGATAGATAGATAGATAGATAGATAGATAGATAGATAGATAGATAGATAGATAGATAGATTTTAATATACACTGCAAAAAGTTTTTATTTACAAAAGTATTATTTAATTAAATTTAATTAAATAGTATTATTTTACATTATATTGGTAATTGAATTGAATTAATTAATTGAAATCAATGCATGCTTTGGTCATTTTCACACAAATGACTGTGAATGAGCACTGTCAGAAATGTACTACTTTTTACTACTGTAATTGTTTTGAAGTCACCATAATGGTGATTGGTGATCCCATGTGTTTGGGCTCTTTGACCTTGCATATTCAAATTCAAATTTCTGATCTTGTCATGTCAGAAGTGTGACAGATGAAAGCATTTGTTAAAATGATGACAAGCTAGTATATGAAATAAGCTAACTGCCACTCTTTAAGTTAGTCAAGCTATTCTTATCATGAAGATAAGAAATCTGAAGATTTTATTTTAGCATTATTTAAGCATGAAGATTGATCAGTAACTTACTTTATATTCATAACTCTTTGTGGATGGATCTTTCACAATAGTGAAGCAATACTGAGATGCAGTACATCTTTGAAAGATAACATCCCCAATACTCGACATACAAAACTCTATTCATATATTAAAAAAATCTATTCATGCTGCATTGCATGCTGGGTGCCTTCATAGTATGCACTGTAGAAACACAGTATGAGGCTGTTTGTTCACAAGACATTTCTGAGAGTGCAGTTAGAGACAAGAGAAGTCCCACTGTGAAAGTAATGCAATTATTAACCTGGAATATACTGTAATTTCACACTTAAATTTGTAACCGTGTAGATATAAAAAAAACTCCCCAGCAACTGAATGTTCCCTCCAGTGAATCTCATCCATTTCCATCACTGTGTGTACTACATGCTTCAGCTGCTGAATTAAATCTACCGCAATATATTTTATTCTTTCAAAAGTAAAAAAAAAAAATCTTTATTTGAACTTTCAGGTAGGCCTATGTTTTTCTTTAGCAGTAGCCAAATCTATTGGAAAAATCCATTGTCATTTTCCCCATTAAAATGTTTGGTTAACTATTGTAACCCTCGCACTAAACCCCGCCCCCAGTGTATGATGTGTTGATCGTATACAGTCTTGAGTGCAGCCTTAGTGTTTGTCTCTTTCATCCAATGATATATAACAGAATAAAACCTTACTCATGGATTTCCTCCACACTTTTATCTCTCTCTCTTTCTGTTTCTGCGCACTTGACAAAGTCTCCTGCTCTCTTGATAAAGCAAATCCATGTCCTACTGTCAGAACATTGTCTTTTGTACATCTCTTGGTTTTGTTCTCAGCTATGTTACTCGTGCACACACACACACACACACACACACACACTCACACACACTTACACACACATACGGTATAAATCCCTTGTATTAGCAGCTGAGTCAGTACTGATCTGCTCTGTTTGAGTGTTTCAAAGCTGTAAACGTGGAAGTATCTGACCTTACAGAACTGACTTAACCCATTATCAAAGAGCTGATGCCTCTCTCACTCTTCACTAATCTGATTTCCTTCTCTCCAGTGTCTTAGTTGAATGTATCAGTCAGTGAATGTCCAAATGTGCTAAAGAGATAACAGTGGCATTACAATCCATTATACAGGTTCTAGAAGTTTGCCATTTTATTGATATCTGATAATTATTTGTATGTGATGGCTGATATTATAAATCTACTGTATGTTATTAATCTTATGTGATTTTACTTCATCATATATTTTTAGATGGATTTATAGTATGATATTGTTTCATTGATGCTCCAATCTAGAATTTGACATGCTTATGATTAAATCAATTTGACTGATAATATACTGTACAGTAAACCTCTTTTTTATGACTGATTACTGATGCAATGACTGATATTTATTATACAGTATATACCCCCGGTTTCACAGACAAGGCTTAAGCCTAATCACAAACTAAAAATCTAAGTCTGAGCTGATTCAACTGATAGAAACTTGCTCTGACTGATTTTAATATATATCAGTGTCTCAAAATGCACACCAGTAATGTCTTTTCTAAGGCACGTTTATAAAAATTACTTAACTGTCCTAATTGAACTATGGCTTAGTTTATAATATCAGCTTACATGAAACTGTTTCAATATAAAAATACAAAAAATTGACAGATGTGAAAAAATAGCTTTATCAGTTATCGACAGACATCAGATATTTTATTTATTTGTATAAACAATTGGATATTTACTTGTTTATGTCTGTTTTAGGATTTAGAGCATCATCTATCACTTAATTAAAGAGTTAGTGAGAGATTATGGTCAAGAATCTCATACAGAGCTTCTCATTTCTTGAAAAAAAGAGAAGATTTACTGTATAAATGTAATTATTAACACTTACAAACCAATTGTATTCATATCCATTGGTTATTGCTCTCTCATCTCCATTCTCTATCCAGTTTTTCAGCAGTGCAGAGGTCCCTCCTCTATAATATTGTAAGGAATTATTTATTCATTATACATTACACTTATATAGGAAAATGTCAAAATTGAATATTTTTTAAAGGAATATTTATCGGAAATTCTTACTGTACATTATAATTTTTGTGAATATTTATTTTAGTTTTACATATTTCAGTTTTTCTAATTTTGAACAGAATAGGATAACTTTATAGTACTGGCCATTTATTGAAAATAAACTAAAAGTAAATACTAGCTTATTGATATTGTCAAGAAATTTAACATCAATACTTCCATTGTTTTGGACATCAGTCCAAATTGACTGATTCCAATTATCTGACATGGTCACTGGTTTATTGTGTGTGTGTGTGTGTTTGGCTACGTTCACACTGCAGGGCTTAATGCTCAATTCCGACTTTTTCGATTTTTTTTTTTGAAAAAAAATTCGATTTTTTTTTTGCAAAGGCCGTTTCACATTTCCAATTAAATGCGACCTTTTGTGATCTCCTGTGTGAACGTGAAAATGACCCAGAAGTGACCCGCATGCGCAGAAGAGTATCAACGGTCAACGACGTCACTCGTTTTGTTGCGGAAGTAGCTAACGTTAAACATGGATGTCAACAACAGTGTAGTCAACAGCGGAGCTCTTTTTTTGCAATATTAAAGTTTATTTTCCCAACGGAGCCAGCACAATTACAATCTTCTCGTTTTAAGAAGAAAATTAAAAAGAAGGAGGAGAACAAGGTTTTTGGCCATGGCGTTATGCGGAGCAGTGTTAGCAACGTCGGTAACGCCAAATATTAATTAAATCTGTGACCTCGCTTCCCTTCCATTGACTGGTCTCAGCAGCGTCGTCCGCCATGGTTGTTGTTTATCTTCTCGTTCCCGCCTACTTCAATGCAGAATTATGACGTTTGTAGCGTATCAATGACGTACGGGTCGGGATACATGTGGCCTGGCCGTTCAGACGGAGGTCACATTTCAAAAGATCGGATACGTATTGGATTCAGGGACCACATACCCAAGTGGCCTGGGTCACATTTGAAAAGATCGGATCTGTGTCGTTCAGACTGTCATGAAAAGATCAGATACAGGTCGCATAGGGGCAAAAAAATCGGAATTGGGTCGTTTCAGCCTGCAGTGTGAACGTAGCCTTTGTGTGTATTTATGTGCACATATACCGTATGTGTGTCTATACACGCATATTTCTGTAAGAAATAAATATATTAGAATTAAGTGGAATTGGATTTGTGGTAAAGCAAACTGATCTCAGATCACTTCTCCTGGGTAATGTCTCTCTAATGTTAACGGTAATCACCCGTCATTTGTGTGGTGAACGTCGTCATTGTTCAAAAGCTTCCCGGCAGTGCAGCTACCGGACACACACTCAAGACCTGCCTGGTGTCTCATTTTCCTCCTGTCTGTGTGGAGAGATGACTGTAATGGAACGACTGTATTGTCTGTGTGTGTGTGTGTGTGTGTGTGTGTGTGGTGTGTGTGTGTGTGTGTGTGTGTGTGTGTGTGTGTGTGTGTTGTTGTGTGTGTGTGTGTGTGTGTGGTGTTGTGTGTGTGAGGCCATGAGTATGTGTGGAGTAGTGCTGAAATCTGTTATTTATCACTCAGTGGGCTGCGTGTATGTGTGAGGATGTGGGTGTGTGCATATGCACACAAATAGAAATTGAATTAAACCCCTGTAGTGCATGTAAATGCTTAATTTTACACTTTGATATTATTCATATCCAATTTAAAGCAATTCTCTATGGTAACTTTTAAGAACAGGTGCTTTAGATGTCTCTCCACACATATTTCTACACGCAAGCCTGTGAGACACGCTGGAAGTTCTTTCTGTTGCTGGTGTTTTAATAATGTGGCTGGAGTGTTGCTTAGAGTTTACAGCCTCATAATCAGCCTCACGAGATGAAACAATGAGCACGGCTCGTTAAAAGTGTGTGAGAGTGATCGTGTGTGTTTGTGTATGTGTGAAGAGCAGTTTAGACTGGATTTGAGAGTGATTTGATAGTGGTGCTTTTAGTTGTTTACTAAGCTGGATTAGAGCTGATGGCTTTTACTACTTAGCTGTGTGAGTGTGTGTGTGTGTGTGTGTGTGTGTGTGTGTGTGTGTGTGTGTGTGTGTGTGTGTGTGTGTGTGTGCGCGCGTGTGAGCTGAATCGGTGTGTAATGATGTGTAAGGGAGTGTGTTTGTGGTGCATTAGGAAGGTTATTTTCATTTGGAGGATGATAATGTGGAGATGATTGTTCTGCTGAATGTAATATGTTATGTTATTAGATGTGTTAGATCACTGTTTGAACACTCAAGTTTATTGGATGTCTTTCACTAACCGAGTGTATGCACGTATATGTGTGTGCGCACATCTGTGTAATAATGTCATTATTTGTTGAACAAATGTTTATCGTATTGCTGTTGTTGCCAGTTTTTATAAATGCCTTGACTCCTGCGATCAGTATTGCTTGTATTTCTACCTTTTTATGTCTTTGATATTTAATCAGTTAGCAGACTCTTTTATACAGTAATAATGGTAACACTTCTATAATATGGTTTGTTAACATTATATAGTTGACTATATTAACTGACATCAACAAACAATGTAGAAATACTCCCAAAGCATTTATTAATGTTAATGTTCATTTCAGCAATTTCTAATAGTGAAATCAAAAGTTGTATCTCTTTATATTAGTTAATGGACCTGATCTAACATGAACAAACAATGAACAGTTCTATTTTTAATAAGTAATGTTATCAATGATTAATAAATATAACAAAATGGATTGCTCATTGTTAGTTATCATATTAACTAATGAGACCTTGTTGTAAACATATAAAAGCAACAAGCCACAAGAGACTTAACTTTAAATGATTTTTATTTATTGAGTTTATTTATGAGTTTATTGACCCTCTGCTTTTATGTTTGTTATTAACAAAATGCCTGAGTAGTTTATGAGTGATTTATTATATGCTGTCACTGCTGTGATCACTTATCACTGACTCATCATGATATAACGACATCACACTATGTTTCATGCTGTCAGATCGATCGGTTGTCTCACTAAATAATGTATTCCTGAAGAATACCCGCTGCTACATGACTGAATGTCATACTAAATATCATATTCACTACAACAGCCAATGTCATATTGCATGTTAAGCCTGATCATTTGCATTTATTTCCTGTTTATTTCAAGGCAATTTGCCAATTTTTATTTCTGTGTTTGACAACCTAAAGATACAAAAGAGTAGCTTACCATGCTGAAATAAGCACACATGCTGTATGTATGTGTTTATGACTGTGGTCTGTGATATGATCATATTCACATACACACACATGTATCATCCACTGTACTCATGCAGAAGGTACTGTAAGTGCACTCATTTGCATCTGACTCACTCTGTGCTTGTTTTCCTTCTGCATTTAAACCACAGTGACCTTATAAACCGATACAGCAGCAGCACACAGATAAAGAAATCATGTTATTCAGTTTTTCCTTACACATCCGATTCATAAGATAGTCAGAGCTCCCTCTCTCTCTCTCTCTCTCTCTCTCTCTCTCTTTCTCTGGTCTGTCTGTCATGTAGAGTTTGATTTCATAAAGCAGACAGTGAAGACATGCATGACAAAGGCTGAATCGAAGTGTCTTTTTTATATGTTAAAAACTCCAGCTGCTCTCTCTTGACTGTTGTGATGTCATGTAAAAATAGCCATCTTGGCAGTGGCATCTTTAATATGCTATGTTCTGTTATGCCATGTTGTTATTGCCACAGTTACCTTGCATAAATTCTTTGTTCTTAAAAATGTATCGAGTATTTAGAGGTGGATTATTGGTTGCTCTGTCATTAGCAACAAAGTCCTACATGTATCATGTAGGGTGACCACCTTCCTGCAGTGTCATGCATTTCAGTTATGTCTTTATTATTATTTTTTCTACTGAAAGCACAATATTGAAATAAGAAAAAAATGATAACAAAAAAAGGTGATTGGCATTTAAAAAAAACAGATGTTATGTTCTAGCTAGAGCATTGCGTTTGTAGAGAGGCTATTTTCTCCTGACTGGACGGAGCAAAGGAATCAGTGTGGACTTCATCAAATGTTGTTAAATACAGCTAGGTCAGCCAGCACTCTGTCTTCCTTTAGACACATACTGGATAAGAGTGTCCTGCTCAAAGCTGCCAGAGCCAACAAAAACACAAGTCCAAGATGCACTGAATCTGGTAAAATGCATTTAATAAAGAAACATAAACTAGTCACTGCTTAGGAGAATTTATTTTACTATAAAATATGATTTTTACCTACTAACCTGTTATTCACTTCATTGTATAAAGTAGACTGAATAGGTCCCGTGGAGTAAATTACATTGCATCACTCTGTCACAGAGCCATTAACAAAGTCTATTGATAATTAAAAGCATGTTATCGTCCAATCATCATCAACATTTACATTACATTTACATCTCTCTCACATGTGTCAAACAAAATGACATCAACTGTCCTGCAACTGAGCAATAACCAAGCAGTCACTCTAATATCATGGCAATGGAGTGATGGCCAATATGAACTATAATACTTGGAGAACTGAGGGCCTCAGAAGGGTCTCGTTGTAGTTTGGGGTCCAGTTCTCACTATTAACTAACTATAAACTACAACTTTTTTCCCAGCAAACTCCTAATTTGCTGCTTATTAATAGGTAACTGTTAAGTTTAGGTAAAGGGCAGGGTTAGGGATGTAGAATATGGTCATGCAGAATAATGCATCAATATGTGCTTTATAACACCAATGTGCTAGTAATATGCTTGCTAATAAGCAACTAGTAAATAGTGAATAGTGTTCCCTAATCTAAAGTGTTACTATCACAAGAATTAACATCATGGCAACACTAATGGACTGATGCCTGAAGAACAACTCCAAACCCTTCACTTGTCATGTTGCTTGCAAAAAAAAAATATATATATATATATTGCCTAAATACACAATAAATGAGCATCCACAAAGAAAGAGGCAGAATTGTGGTAGTTACTGCATCTGCTGGACCCTGCCATCCACACAAACCTTGACCCTTTGGCATTGCCATGGAAACACATTATTACTGAGTTGATGAACTCACAAGAAACAAGAAATTATATTATATTTATACCTCACTGTAACGGTTATATCAACCACTCGCAATCCAGGAATAGTGTTCGAAAATACTTTAATAATCTAGGAGAAAATAACAGAAGTCAATGCAAATCCACATGAAAATATATGTAAACGAGACCAGACAACGAACAAAGCAAACTCAGAGCAGAAACACACTGGGAAAATAATCGGAGAGAACAGAAACAGGTGTGTGGGACTAAGTAACAGATGAGGAAACTAACTAGGAAATTAGGCAGATGGGGAACATAGTAAAGCACAGAACACTATAATCTTGACAGTCATTACAGTAGTTCCTCTGTTTGATGCCCTCGTTCAGGTGACGTTTAACAGAGACTCGCTTGCTGTCAGAACAAACCTTTATGCAAAATGGAAGTACTGTACCTGTGACTTTCTGTTGTTTACAGTAAGATCAGGGATATAACCATGTATGTAAATGTATAACCATAAATGTAAATTTTGCACAAGGAAGGCATCAAATGCACAAAACAACATGTTGCCAGTGCACATGACAAAGCAAGCTATACACCATATGCTTCCAAGTTTGTTTGAAGCGCATAACTTAAAGCATTCTCACTTTAAGCATAACTTTTGTTGTGCACTTTTCCTGCAGCAGCTCACTTTGTGTCCTCTGCTCTATCCTAGAAATGTTTTGTACATTATTGACTACTGTAAAGTAGCGTTACTGGTGATGTTTACTAATGCACGGTGCACAGATTTGTTGTTGATTATTGTCATTATTGGTTGTTGCATCCCTAGTCAAAAATTGTTCAAAACTTGGTTTCTCCAGTTGAGTGCAAAGACAAGATTAAAGCCGTTTTTCTGTAACCCTAGCCTTTCTTGTTGATGAACTTGAATTGTTGTTTTTGTTGTTTGTGGTGGACTCGCCCCTGAGACCCTGGGAAAATGTCATTGCCTCTGTTTCTGTGTGCTGGATCTGAGCTGACCCGTTGTGCCTGGATGACCTCTCCACTGACACTCAACCGCTGCAGCAGTGATTCAACAAGCCAAGGACTTTCTGTTTTCACCATTTACTCCCTTATTCTCTTTATGGACCTGTTAAAGATGCTGGTCATTCACATACAGAATTTCCGTATTGTCTGTATAAAGATAGATCATTTATAGGACCAGAGTGCCAGTACAAGAGGATTGTATTTAATACGTCATTGTTCCACTAAAACGAATGGAATGATCTGGTTTCAGGATCTGTATGGATTTTGCCCATAATGAAAAATCCAGGCAGGAATCCAAGCCACTTTGCAAAATGAAAGCAAAGAGAGAAGGCCAAATGAAAGACAAAAATATACTCGATAAGATGGAAAGGGAGAGAGTCAAGGGGATTTCTGACAGAGATACTGCTCAACATGATACTGTCTAGACTACATTTACACACACACACACACACACACACACACACACACACACACACACACACACACTTAGTTGAATACATCTAAATGCAGCATTATATACATACTGTACAGTAACCTAACCCTAATCCTAACAGAAAACCTAATGAGTTTTAACATTTTAGCATAATATTCCAGTCTTTAGTGTCACATGATCCGTCAGAAATCATTCTAATATGCTGATTTGCTGCTCAAGAAACTTTTCTGATTATTATCAGTGTTAAAGTACCTCAAGTACAACTCAGAAGATGTAGAAATCTAGTTTCTTTTTCACTGTTGCATGGTGCTAACGCATGTTTTTCTTTTAGATATGTCTCATAAATGTTCAAGCCAACATAATTAAATGAGCTCAAGATATTAAGATAATTATAATGATCTAAATGAGATAATTAAGCATTTGGGAGATGAAAAGCAGTTTTAATTAGAAGACATTTCAGAGCAGTGGAATTATCACAGTTGGAGTATTTTTGTAAAGCCTTTCAAACGTTTTGGCATCATTGCTCAGGTATTTCTGTTTTTCAGTAATGAATTTCAGGATTAATTATTTTTGACCTGCCAAAGACTCAAGCAGAAGAGAGCGTCGAAATCTGTGAAGTAATTCATTAAGACACTTTGTGAGCTTTAGTGAACTACAGGCAACACTTTCTTTCACACTTTTAATGTCAATCCCTTTTTCTTTTCCTCTCTTCTGCTATAAACCAGCACATTTCCATGAAAGAAGGAAGTAAAGAAAATTATGTTAGAGTGAATCAAGGGCAACTCCATTAGAGTCTGATGGAAGTGTGAGTTTTGACCTCCGTTTGTCTGGAAACACACACACACACACACACACATCTAAAACAGCAGGTCGTCTCACTCCGCCAGGTGTCGTGATGGCCTCGAATATGCTGTTAAATCATCTTGACGATTAAACCAAGGATAAGCAACCCTCACATTTTCACATTTCTCAACTGTATTTGTTCGCCCTTTTCAGCATCAGTGTGACAGCAAAGCTTGGCAAGATGTCATGGCTGTCTTAAGACTTCTCTTTTAATAAGATGAACGCAGCCACATGCACTGCAGTAGGGACAAACACACACTGTTGTGTGTCCAATTTACACAGAGACATGCTGAGCTTGATCAAAGTCCTTTTAAAGCATGTGTGAGTAAACTTGGTGGCCTTCTTCACACTAATACAGCTATTCCCAGACGAGTACATACAGTATGTATGAAAAAAAGGAACATTAATAAATTATATTTAGAATAAAGAAAATGTAGCCTGTTATAAAATATTGGGGTTGTGTGTTGTTTTATTTTTATTTTTTTGTTTTTGTCGGATTTTGCTTTGCTTTGCTTTTTTGTTTTGTGTAAATTTTTCTTTTATTGTCAGTTTGTCAGTGTTGTTTTATTTTGTTATTTTGTGTTTTGTTTTTGTTGTGTTTTTGTTGGATTTTGCTTTGCTGTTTTGTTTGTTTGTTTTGTGTCCGTCTTTGATCTTACAAAAGGCTTAATTTTCTCTATGCAGTATATTTGATCCTTTACTCTGTCTGTTCCAATCCATCTGCACTCTGTTTGTCTATAGTAATAGATACTGTACGTGCTGTAATACATGTGTTTTAGTGTATATGCACACGCTCTTTATGTGAGTGTGTCTCTGCCTCCGTCTTTATGAGAGGCCACCAGCACTCAGCAGTAATCGAGTGTAGGGATCATAGTGAAGATGTCATCAGTACATCAGTAGATTATCTCACTCTACAGGGTATCATATATACCCCAATCTGAAGTGTGTATTGGATTGCACTTGTGTAGAGCAGTGTAATTTCAGATTGCACAAGGGCTTTGGACTCCGATAGCATGACGGAGTTTATGTGTGTATGTGGATTGTGCTCTGAGAGTGGGCATTTCTCCCAGAAAAAGCCTGCCTGCTCAGGATTATCCTGTAAAGCATAAATCCTCATGATTCTTACGTTTCTAGAGTGTGTTTAGAGCAATGAAAGAAAAGAAACGAGCTCAGTCAGGTGAGAAAATTAGAAATCTTGCATACCAGCAGTAGTGTGTCTACACTACACAGGTGAAAGTGTGTAATTTTATTGATGTTAAAATACTTTCTCCTATCTCAGCTTAATACACAGAGACAACTGTAAGTAAGAAATGCATAGCCTGATTCCTACAGTATAAACACTGTGACTCTGTTGAGCTGTCAAAACATCCTGACCAGCCCAACACGCTTGACACTTGATCGTACTAAAAGTTTTTGTGCTGTCAGATTCACATAAAAAACACTTAAGCATTACATTGATAACACTTTACAATAAGGTTCCATTTGTTCACTATATTCAGTTCATTAACCAATAACCGATTGATGTTAGTGCTTAAGAGCATTTTCTAAGAGTAATTTTATGAACATTCGTTATTGTTTCACGTGCGTTTCCTAAAAATGCACTTTACACAGACTTGCGCTGACTTAACTTAGTTGCTGGTTGGGAGTCGCTATCCGTTTGTCTAGTGCTGAAATGTCACCTTATAGAATGCCTCGTAACGCTCGTATAAATGAAATGTTAACCTAATGCTGCATTCCGACAGCTCGATATATATAATATATAACGTATATTTGTAGAGACTTATTTGTTATAGAGCCCAAGCATGGATGCCGCCGCCACATCAGTAACAAGATAAGTTTTGTGTTTTCTGCCCTTAATATTATATCATTTCATAAATTATAATTTACATATAATCACGAATAAAGCACTTGAATAGTAAAGGTGTAATTGCCGATTGTCCTGCAGGTGAATGCATAAATCTGTCTTCTTACGATGCACTTATGGCTTAAATGAAGTATTTTTAAATGAAGGTTATTTTTCCTTGTTAGTTCGTGTTAACTACATGTAGTTTAAATAATGTTGGGAACCTTGGTAAAGTGTTACCATACGTTTTTATAGATTATTTTATCTGAAGGTGTGTCAACATGACCTCTAAAACAGATTAGTAGTTTTTATTTCTATTAAAAGCTTTAAATACTTTAGTGCACTTTGACATTTGAGCTGTATTTGAGGGGATGAAAGAACAGATTGTATTACCTGGACTGTCTCTAGTCTTGACCCTCTGGGGTCCAGAACATTATGGAATGTTATGTCCCGAGGGGGACATGGAGGGGGAAAACAGGCAACCTCACTTAAAAACTCTTGTTTTAAATGTCATGAATGACTGGGCTGGTTACCACGGACACCACCCTTCTATTCTCTCCCTGTCTAAGAAAACCCAGTGTTGTAAATGTCCCTCACGAGTGCAGGTTTCAGCCCTTTTAAAGGGCACAGACGAGAACCAAGAACACAGAGACTCACAACATATCCTCTCATTTTTACACTTGTCATCCCTTATGTAAACGTCTGAAAAACAAAAACCCATTAAATATAGCCTTTTTCAGAGGAACTGCTCATATTCTGTGGTTTAAATTATTGGCCTTTATTTATTGATGCATAACATAACAGTTCTTTTGACTGGATAATTGAATACTGTTAGAATTAATTTATGAAGCAGGTAAAGTTGTTGAGAAAAAGCAAAAGCTGCAGCTCTTTTCTTTAAAAGTGTCTGGCACTTAAAACCTCAATGAGTGTTGTTCTCTCTCTTCTGTTTGTAGGTAATGTCGTAGACATTTACCCAGAGAGAATTTTCTGGCCCTGAAAGTGACCGTCTGCACCTCCGCTGAGCAAGAGAAAACCTCAAACGCTCCAAAGAGCTCAACCTGGTGCTGGACGAAATCAAAAGCGAGGCCCCCCATCGCTGAGAAACAAGCGCTGCGGGGACATTCAACCGCACCTGGAGCAGTCTGTCAGTAAGACTAAACAATCCCGCACACAACAGAGGATGATTTTTTTATATCAACCAATCACTTCCCTCCCTCCTCTTTGATTTTAGGGCTAGAATTAAAGGAGTAGTTCACCCATCAATGAAAATTTATTTTTCTGTGGAACATAAAAGGATGTGTTTTAAAGAAAATGAAATGAAAGTCATTGGGGTTCCCAAAACAACAAAATATTTTGCGCGCAAAAAACAAAAAAACAACAAAAAAATCACAATGTTTTTATAATTCCACAGCCAAGTTTTCTTACAGTTTATAAGTAAATGAGGACAGGATTTTTCATTTTTGTGTAAAACCCATCTCGTTAAAGGGTACATTAAATGGCTTTCTTTGGATGAACACAAATTCATATTTTAAAAAATAAAATCATGTCTTGTCATGTAATGGAAGCAAATATTGGCATACAACTTCAAAAACAAAAACACCAACACAAAGAGAAAACACAACGGTGTGTGAGAAAAATACTAATATTTGAAAACTTCTTTTACCTAAAACCATCGCTTACAGCCAACTATCAAACGTTTGACATAAACGACATCACATGTGAAGCATGTGTGAGAAGTGGATTTAACTGATATAATTTTTGTGGATTCCATGCCTAAAATTGCTTTTCATTTATTTGGGAGCTGTCTTCATTAGGGGGGGCCAAGCACATCAAAGGTGGCGATGGCACCTATTGTATCCGTTGGCGTTATTATTCTTCTTCCGTTTCTTCCGCTCTTGAGTCTATAGCAGCCCATAGAAACCGCTTTGCGGGGAAAGTTGTGAAATTTGGCACACTGATAGAGGACCCCCCAGTCCCAACATTAACCCATAGCAAGTTTGGAGTCTCTAACTCAAACTCTCTAGTGCCCACCACTTGTCCAAATTTTCACACTCATGTTTATGCTAATAACACAGAAGGAAAATTCAAAAATTACAACTTTGCAAGATTTAGTTTTTTCGCTATTTTTAATTGTTTGAAAAACCTACTTTTTCGAACTCATCCTAGATGGTTTGTCTGATTCTCACCAAAATTGGCTCAGATCATCTTCAGACCATGCTGGCAAAAAGTTATGGAATTCAAGTTGATTCATCAAACCTTTCTCGGGAAAAATAAACACGTGAACAAATTTGACGAAAAGCACACAAAAATGGACCTGAGGCTGTATCTCCTCAACTAAAATCATTCTAAAACAGCTTTAATTACTAATTTTTGCAGTTGGTCTGATGGTACATGCCATGCTTAGCTTCCTCTTTTAGTTTATTTTGTTTTTTGCTTGGTAATTTATTTTTTGATTTATATTTTGCATTTTTTTTGCTTGTGCCTGTATTTTGTGCTTGTTTATATTCAGTATTTTTACCTGTGCCTGTCTGTTGTGCAGCTTTATATTTTCAAACTTTTTTTTAGGGAACATAGGAAGTCTTTTCATGAGGAATATCATTAAGCTGCTACTTCTATGACGCTATTATAGTATAAATGTAAATGAATGGAGAATTTCCTTTAAGTGTATGACTGGTTCATGTGTATGCTACTCCAGTTAAAGACAAAGGCTGATCCAGAGAGGCATGTGCAAACAGTTTAAATCAGCTGACTTATAGTCACATATTTTTGTGTGCTTGTCATCTCATTCAGATGAGACCAAGCTGAAGTTGTGGAACGTGACCAGGCAGTAAGAATGTTCTTCAGCTGCCCAGGCATCTTCCACACATCATCTGCCACACCTGCGGGCCAAAGAGACCAGCCTCCAGCCGGCCGTGCACATCGGCCCAGGGCCGCACCGGGAGGTCAGTATGAGAAAAACAACCCTGTAATGAGTTCCTCTATGTGACGTTTGATATGCTTTGTTACCTACTCCCCCAGATTCTGTGGAAAATATGGGGTTTAGGGCCTCTAGTGACCTGGCAGCTGTCAGATGATTTCATGCAATATTATTTGAATCTCTTGTATTCAAACGTCTCAGAGGCAAATGTTTTTGATGTGCAAACTATCAGGATGTGGTTTATGACTAATGCTGACCACAAAGAAAAACCCTGCACAACATCAGTATCTGCTGAGATGGGCAGAGAGATATGTAATCTTACATATTCTTATTTCGATGTCTTATACAGTACGTCGTTAAACAATAATGTTTGTTGTTTGTTGGTTTATATCAGCTTTTATAGGTCTGTGAGCTAGTATTTAAAATTGCTATTTAATTTGAATCAGTTGGTCAAAAGGTAGCACATATAAAAAAAGATGTGATGACCAGACAGTGATGTTAGGACTATATCTAGAGTTTATCTATTCCTTTAACAGTTTAGGGCTCTGCTAAATTAGTTATAGTTTAAAGTAGAATAAATACACACTGAACATTTCAAAGTTTGCAAACACCTATATTTCCTCTAGTGTTATATTTTTAACATTGAAAATTTTAGAACATAGTGCTTTTTTCAGCAAGGACAAAATTAGACAGCTCAGACTTTTACATTGTTCAATATACATTTCAAATACATGCTTTTTATTCATCAAAGAATCCTGAAAAAATATATATCAACATTTTCAACCAAAGATAATAATCAGGAGGAAATGCTTCAAAAAAAGGAAAAAAAGTGAGCACCAAATCAGCATTTTGTTATGATTTCTGAAGGATCATGTGACACTGAAGTAATGATGCTGAAAATTCAGCTTTGAATCACAGAAATAAATTTACCTTTTACTTTATATTCCAAGAAAAAAAAAAAAAAAAAATAATTGCAGTGCAGTAATATTTTGCTGTATTTTTGCCAAAGTAAATGCTGATGATGGTGAGCATAAGAGACTTTTTTCAGACCTCAAACTTTTTTAACATTATTTTACGTTGTGTGATTCCTCAGGCGTCTGTTATCTGCCTTGCATGATGATGTCATCATCCTGTAATACCCAATTTTAGTGACACTCTGATGTGCATTTATGTCCCTTTTGCGTGATTATAGAGACTGGGCTGGAAAAGCAGTTTGAAAAATATGCCCTTCATTAAAAGTAAAAAAAAAAAAATGCAGCTGAAAAAAAAAAGTTAATGTTTTCATTGTCTGGGTCTTTTGTCGACCTCATATCCGCCAAAATGCTTATTATAATCATCACGCTCAGAATGTGATGGTCTTTCTGTCTCTGTCTGACTTTTTTCAACTCTCTAATATTGCCTCTCGCATCTCCTGTCCCCGGCTCTCGTGCCCAGCTGTGTCCGGTCTTTGGCCCGTCTGAGTGGACAGTTCTCTGGGGTGGGCTGTCCAAAACACAGCCTCAGCCCCCGGTGGGGCGGTCGGGAGACTTCCTCACTGTCCCGCAGGATTGAGCTCTTAGAAATTGGCAAATGCACAGGTCCAGACAGGACTCTGCAGGCTGAAGTGTGTGTGTTATGTGCATGATACAGTAATCTTTAGTGGCGATCTGTCAGAAGTTAATGCACACGGGGTCTGATTAGTGACTGTCATGGTCTCTGTCTATCAGTGTCGATAGTGATGTGGGGTGCCCAGTGTGGAAGAGAGAGGTGCACTCCTACCCTGAGCGGACACGCTGAGCTCACTGATGTCAGAACTGAGTCCGGCCGAGAAGGCGGCGACTTGCGTGATTGTCGTCTTCATTGCCGAGGTAAGATCCTAACAAGCAAGCATCTGGAAAATGGATTATTTTTTTTGGGGCCTTTTTTTTTTTTTTTTTTTTTATGAGGAACTAGCATTTTCTTTGAGACGTCGGGCATAATGTGGTCTGTGTGTGTTGTGTAGTCATGTATCATATGTGGGTTAGTCACAATCTTGTTTTCTTGTGACTTAACCCTGCTTTCCTCTATTGCAATCCAATAGTAATTATGTAATATGAATATATATATAAGGGCTCTAAAAGAAGCCAGAAGTGATTTTTGAATTGACTATATTAGTGGACCGTCACTGTGAATTACTACACCTATTTGTTTTACAACGCAGACTCATTCAGTCCAGTATAAAAAACTTTATCTTTAAGAGTGAATGCATTGAATCAGATTTACCGACCAGTTAGTTCAAACACTCTGATTAACTGCAGGCTAACAAAACGACCTCTGCTCTGTAAAAGTGACTTTGTGCTTCTTTGGGATGGCACAACATCAAGCGACGTTCACTTGCAGAATGCAAGCTTCTAGATGGCATATAAGCTAGTGAAGTAATTGACATTTAGGTAAACGGGTGCAGAGCCACGTGGTGGCTTTGTAGACAAACATCCATTTCTTGAATTTTTTAATGCGAGCAAGCTATTGGTATGGCCAGTGCATAATTGATAACCACAGAGGTTTGTGACGTGCCATTATTTTCGGTTCATTAAACTTAATCTTGCTGCGATCGCATTCTGGATTTAATTGTAAAGGTTTGATAGAACTGGCTGACGACCTGCAAAGAGCTCTTGAACAAGGAGTTGTGTTGCATGTTCGAGAAAGAAAGGGCCTAAACTTCTTGATTGTTGAATAAAGCAAATCTGGACTGCACAAGCAGTTCTGTCTAAGGCAGAGTGTGGAAGTCTGGGCAGATTGAGGTTTATCTAGGTCAGGGGTCTCCAACCCTGCTCCTGGAGAGCTACTGTCGCTGCAGATTTCATCTCAATCGCCAATCAAACCACCTGAACCAGCTAATCAACGGTGTTCAGGGCTACTTGATCAATTACAAGACAGGTGGGTTGGAGCCAGGGTTGGAACTGAAGTCTGCAGGATGGTAGCTCTCCAGGAGGCAGGGTTGGAGGTCCCTGATCTAGGTGGGATGTTGCACAGTCTCCAAGCACAAGGTACTAGGGGAGTAACATCCTCAGGAAAGGTTTCGATGCATGACGCCCAGCACTCGACATCTAATTAATCCAAAGTTACCTAGTGGTCCTGGGGGTCGATAAACAACTACAAAATGGATTTTAAGAGAAGCTAGTTAATAGTGAACTGAAATGAGATTCAAAAGTAGCTGTTGACTACCCAAAGATGGTAAAGGGATTAAATGTTTAAATATTAATTAGTATTAATTGTTGTAGTTGTTGTAATAATCAATGTCACACTTGCATTTGTGATGTTTTCCCTAAATATTTTCACAGCAAATGATTACCATGCTGATATTTGGGAACAACAGTAATCTCTGTTTGGGTGGTATTGCTTAAATAAAAACATATCATCTGAATGTATTAGTTCCTCAACTAGCTTCAGTTGTAACTAGGTACTTTTTGTTATTAGCTTGTTACTTAACTAAAGACTTTTTCTAAACTAGTATTATTTTTTACTGTAGTTTATTTAATTTAAGAGTTGTCTGTAACTTTTAGAAGCTACTGTACTGTTTACATGTCTTTTTCGGCCCAATGGATTATAATGCTGGCCTGTGTAGCTGCTAGCAGCACTGACCCATAGATAGATACATCACTGCCCTGCTGTTCAGTCATTAGTGTCGGTAGCACAGGCACCAATTAACCCAAGTAGTGTCCCCAAATGACTGACTGTAGTCACGGTGCACTTATACTCTGTACTGTGTACCTCTACTGTCTAGTGTATGAATCTGATAGCGCCATCGCCCATATGATAAGTGGGCATATTTCAACACAGCTAATGAAAACACAGCAATATCCATCTTTTTTCTATGGCCCATTAAACATCATTACAGTTCAGAGAGAGTCCCAGTAACTGTTATATGAAATAATAATAATTTGAATATTATAATTAATAAAGAACTATAGTGAGGAGAGTGCAGCCCGCTCTCATACTCCATGTATTGCTAATATATTGTCTGATATTATTTGGATTTTGGGGAAATTGACCCCTTACCTTATCGGCCAGTGTTTTATTAAGTTCTGTTTATGAGAGAGGCACTGCAAAAAAGATTTCTTCGTAGCTAACACGGATCTCACTTAACAGATGTATTATGCTCACAGGCCTCATCCTGTGCTTGGACACACACTAACACTGATTATATCACAAGAATATTGTGCCCTTACATTCCTGTACTCTGTTGAGAGTCTTTGCGCCGTCATGGATTGTTCATCGGCGAGAACTTGGACCTTACAATCAAGTGTGACAGCACCTTGACCAGTTATAAAGCTGTTCGTAAGTGAGTTCTTGTAATAGCATAAACACTTAATAGAATAAAAATTTCTTTGCTTACCACACACCTGCAACTTATTCATATCCAGCAGACCCATTTACACTGTCGTTGGCATATACAATGTCACACTGCATGCCATGTCATTTTCACTGCTAATACAGCCTGGTTCGTCTTTCAGTTTGTGGCAATGTGTTTGACATATAAGGCGTAAGACCACAGAGAAAGGTGTGCTTTGTTGATGTCTCACAGGAAATCCTTACTGTTTATTTGACTGCAAGAAACAAGTGGTATTTGCTCAGGCAGGCTTTACTATTAATATTAATTAGGGATGTAACGATTCACTCAACTCATGATTCGATTCAAGATTTTGATTACACGATTCGGTTTGATTCACAATTTTTATTTTAACAAATGTAGATTTAAGGAAACAATTATAAAATAAATGTGGTCCTTTTATTATTGCTTTGGGGGGACAAAATGCTAGCCACAGTTTCTTTGTGAAAATTTAAATATAACAACTATACTAATATTACTAGTATAGCACTTTGCATGATTATTGCTCTGTTTGTTGGTTTTAGTTGCTTCTATTCGTCGGTCATTTGTAATCGCTTTGGATTAAAAGTACCACAAAAATTGTCAAACACAGGCCAAATCACAATAACTAATCAACAACAAATAAACAAATCTCTTCATATAAACAAATATAAGGCTTTGTCTGAGCTTCTCTTTCCATGGTAACAAATTAGAGGCAGGCACCACTGCATTTAATCGTGAATCCAACCAAAGATGCTGCATCCCCTGCAACATGAGCAGAGTTTTACTCTAATAGATTCTATAATTTCAAACTGTTGAAGCAAAAAAACCGATGGTTGGACCTTCAGTTTTTGTGAAACTCCCATAAAAAATATCTGGCATGAAACAAACAGCAACGAGCTGTCAACGAGACCGCAGATTCACTCTCTGCCGACAGGTGGAGCTTTAAAGTCCCCCCAGCCCCTTGTCCTTGGTTACCGCTTGTACACCCAAGCACTTATGACACACTGCAGCAGGTTGTCACTTCCAGTGTTTTCCTTGGTTACCGCTGGTAAACAAAGCACTTATGAACCCACGGCAGCACGGTGGCACTTTAAAAGTGTTTCCTTGGTTCCGCTTGTCAAACAAAGCCACTTCATGAACACTGCAGCAGGTGGCACATTAAAGTGTTCACCTGGTTACCGCTGTCCAACAAAGCACTTATGACCACTGCAGCAGGTGGAGCTTAAAGGTTTTCTTGGGTTAACGCTGTAAACAAAGCACTGATGAACACCTGCACAGCCCACCGCGCCTGGAAGCTTACCGCGCGTTTTCCTTGGTTTCCGCTGTAAAACACAAACGCATTACCGAACACTGCAGCAAGTTGCACTTAAAGCGTTTTCCTGGTTACTGCTGTAAACAAAGCACTTACTGAACACTGCCAGCCGGTGGCACTTAAAAGCGTTTCCTTGTGTTACTGCTGTAAACAAAGCCTCTTATGAACACTGCAGCAGGTGTAACGAAAAAACAAACTTAAGCACTTAAGCAAAAAGAAAAAAAAAAAAAAAACAAAACAGGGAGCTTAAAGCCCTTCGCTTGTTACCGCTGTAACCCACCCAGCTTTCCTTGGTTACTGCTGTAGGTGGCACTTAAAGCTGTAATGTTTGCTCACTGGCTAAACTATATTACGGATGTAATAACTGGAACACTGCAGCGGAGCTTTCTTCATGTGTGCTTTTTATTAGCCTCACTTTCTCTAATCTCGCGGGATGCGAGCCCATTTGCCCAAGGCTACGGTGTCAGCTTTTTAGGACATACAGTATCAGTTCAGGATGTTACATCTCCCTTCTCAAGAAAAAAAATAAATAAATAAATAAATGGCATTACCCAAGCACAACACATTCAATTCTGCGAACATAACAATTGTGCTGATGGATATATAACCAACTCTGACAAATACATGTCTGTAGTCGTTAGGGTCATTGCGGTGTCTGATGTCAACAACGGTACCAGGTAGCAGTGAAATGGACATTTACGAACATGTTCACCAATACGTCCTTAGTTTTAGCAAAATAATGTTTTCATTTCCCATGTGATTCAAGTAACTTAAAGGTGACTAGTTGTGGTAAAAACAAACAGAACAGGCAGTTAAACGGATTGCACAGTGTTTCAGAGGTAGTAGGCAAGTACAGGTATTAATAACATAGAAAACACCTTTCTCTTGTAAAGAAAAGCTGCAGCTTTTCTTTAAAATGTGGCACTTAAAACCCTCAATGAGTGGTTGTTCTCCTCTCGCTGTTTGTAGTAATGTCGTAGACATTTACAGAGAGAATTTTCTGGCCCTGAAAGACCGTTGTCATCTCCGCTGAGCAGAGAACCTCAAACTGCTCCCAAGGCTCAACCTGGTGCTGGCAATCAAGCGGCCATCGCTGAGAAACAAGCGCTGCGGGCATCACCCGCACCTGGAGCAGTCCTGTCAGGTAAGACTACACAATCCCGCAACAACAGAGGATTTTTTTATATCACCCATGCCTGGTCCTTTTGATTTTAAGGGCTAGAAATTAGAGTAGTGCACCCCATCCAATGAAATTATTTTTCTGTGGAACATAAACGTATGTTTTTAAAGAAAATGAAATGAAAGTCATGGGGTCCAAAACACAAAATATTTTGCCCAAAAACAAACAAAAAAATCCAATTTTTTATAATTCCACAGAAGTAAGTGTACAGATTTATAAGTAAATGAGACAGGATTTTCAATTTTTGGTTGTAAACCCTCGTTAAAGGGTACATAAATGGCTCCTTTGGATGAACACAAATTCATATTTAAAAAATCAAATCAAGTCTGTCATGTAATGGAAGCCAATATTGTCCGTAACTTCAAAAAACACACAAAGAGAACTCAACGGTGGTGTGCGAAAAATACTACTATTGGAAACTTCTTTTACCTAAAACCATCGCTTACAGACACTATCTAACGTTTACATAAACGCCTCACATTGTGAGCATGTGTGAGAATTGGAATTAACTGATATATTTTTTGGCCTTTTACTGCCGTAACATTGCTTTCATTTATTTGGGTCAGCTGTCCTTCAATTAGGGAGCCAAGCATCAAAGGTTTCGTGGCACCTATTGTATCCATCCGTGGGTTATTATTCTTCTTCCGTTTCTTCCGCTCTTGAGTCTAGGCCCCATAGAACCGCTGCGAGAAAGTTGTGAAATTTTGGCACACTGATAGAGGACAGTCTCAACATTAACCATAGCAAGTTTGGAGTCTCTAACTCAAACTCTCTAGCACCACTTGTCCAAATTTTCACTCATGGTTATGCTCTGGTTTGTAGTCTCTAACTCAAACTCTCTAGCACCACTTGTCCAAATTTTCACTCATGGTTATGTTTTTTGCAAACCTACTTTTTCGAACTCATCCCTAGATGGGTTGTCTTATTCTCCCAAAATTGCTCAGAGCATCTTCAGACCATGCTGGCAAAAAGTTATGGGAATTCAAAGTTGATTCATCAACCTTTCCGAATAACACGTGAACAATTTGACGAAAAGCATCATCACAACAAATGGACCGGAAGGCTGTAATCGTTCTCAACTAAATCATTCTAAAAAGCTTTAATTACTAATTTTTGCAGTTGGTCTGATGGTACATGCCATGCTTAGCTTCTCATTTTGCCTCTGCTGTGCTTGGCCCCATAATTGCTGCTTGCAGCTATATTTCAGCTTGTTTTTGGTCTGATTTCTGATCTGTTATAGAGGATCACATCATGCCCAGCTGTCAGCTGTGTTTTAAAAATATTTTTTTACTTCGGAAGTCCTTTTTCATGAGGAATAGCAGTAAGCTGCTATTCGAGGAGCTATATAGTATAAATTTAAATGCTGGAGAATTTCCTTTAAGTTGAATGACTGGTTCTGTTATGCTAAAACTCCAATTAAAGACAAAGGCTGATCGCAAAGGCATTTGTGCAAAACAGTTTTAATTCAGCTGGACCTATTATAGGTCCACCAGTATTTGTGTGTGTTGCTTGTTCCATCTCATCATTTCAGGGGGGGTGAGACCCAATCTGGAGTGGTGGAAAACGTGGGGGACCAGCAGTAAGGAATTTTCTTCAAGCTTGGCCCAGGCTCTTCCACCATCTGCCACAAAACTGCTGGCCCAAAGAGACCAAGGCACTCCCAAAGCCGGGCCGTTTGGCAACATCGGCCCAGGGGCCGCAACCGAGGTCAAGTATTGAGAAAACAAAACCAACTGTAATGAGCTTCCTTCTAATGGTGACGTTTTGATATGCTTTGGTTACCTACTTCCCTTCCTCCATTCTGTGGGGAGAAAATATGGGTTTTATGGGCCCTCTAGTGAACCTGCAGCTGTCAGATGATTTCATGGCAATATTATGTGAACTCTGTATTCAACGTCCCTCCAGGAGGCAAAATGTTTTTGAATGTGCAAACTATTCAGGGATGTTGTTTTATGGGGGGACTAATTGCCTGACCACAAAGGGAAAAAAACCCTGCAAACAATCAGTATCTTTGCCTGAGGGGGATGGCAGAAGAGGTATGTTAGTCTTTACTTATATTCTTATTTTCATATGTCTAATTATACCCAGGTAACAGTCGTTACCAACAATGTTTGTGTTTGTTTGGTTTGTATCAGATTTTATAGGCGTTGTGAGATTAGTATTTAAATAAATGGCTATTTAATTTGAAATCAGGTTGGGTCAAAAAGGTAAGGCAACCTATAACAAACAAGAGTGGTTGACAGACCCAGTTGACGTAGGCTGCGGGGGACTATATTCTAAGAGTTTATCGTAGTCTTTAAAACAGTTTAGTCTGCTAAATTAGTTATTAGTTTAAAAGTAGAATAAAATTACACACTGAAAACATTTCAAAGTTTGAACACCTATAATTTCCTCCTAGTGTTAAGTTTTTAACATTGGAAAATTTTAGGGAAAAATTATTGCTTTTTCAGCAGGGACAAATTAGGGACCAGCTCAGAACTTTTGTTACATGTGTTCAATATACATTTTCAAATAACATGGGCTTTTTATTCATGCCCAGAAGAAGCTCCTTAAAAAACTTATATATCCAACTTTTTCCAACCCAAGATAATATCATTCGAAACTCGGCTTCTTGAGCACACAAATCAGCACTTTTGTGATAATGAGTTCGGAAGGATTCATGTGACACTGAAACGTAAGTGTGTCGTGCGTGCGAAATTTTTGCTCAACTTTGATTCACAGGAAATAAAGTTCAAACAATTTTACTTGTATCTTCAAAGAAAAAAAAAATTAATTGCAGTAAATATTTGCTGGTATTTTTTGCACCAAAGTAAATGCTGATGATGGGTGAGGACATTAAGAGGGACTTTTTCAAAGACCTCAAAACTTTTTTAACATGATTTTACTTTGTTGTGATTCCTCAGAGGCGTCTGTTATCTGGCCTTGGCATGATTATGTTCATCCATCCTGTAATACCCAAATTGTTAGTGTACCACGCTGGATGTGCATCAGTTTATGTCCCTTTGGCGTTGATTTATAGAGACCCTGGGAAAGGGCAGTTTTTAAAAATATTGCCCGCATAAAAAGTAAAACATGCAGTCTGGAAAAATAAAAAAAAGGTTAATTCACAATGTGCTGGGTCTTTGCCGAACCTCATTATCCGCCAAAGGCTTATATTAGCTAGTCTCTCGTGCAGGAGGTTAAAATAGGTGGCGGTAACCCTGGAATCCCCAATAAGGGCGTGTTGCGATACACAACTCGTCCACACATAAAATTGCTCGTTCACCGTCCTTCGGCGTGGGGCGGTCCACATGTCTCCGGGGCCCAGCTGTGTCCGGGTCGTTGTCCGTCTGATGGATGGACAGTTGTCTCATGGGTGCTGTCCAACACCCCCACAGGCCTCAGCCCCGGGGTGGGGCAGGGAGACCCACTTCACTGTTCCCGCAGGGATGAGCTCTTAGAAATGCAAATGGGCACAGGGTTTCGGGAACAGACTACTTGGCAGGGCTTGGAAAGTGTGTGTGTGTATAGTGAAGGAGACACGTAATGCCTTTAGTGGCGATCTGTCAGAATTTTAGTTAATGCACACAATCGGGCTGAATTTAGTGACTGTCTACTCTGTCTCCTCAGTTGTCTCTAGTGATGTGGGGGGCCCAGTGTCGAAGAGAGAGAGGTGCCACGCCTTACCTGGCGGACCCGCTGACGCGAGCTCCCCACTGTGTATGTACAGAACTGAGGGGTCCAGGCCGAGGAACAGGGGACGGAGGGGGGGGGAACTGCGTTTGATTGTCGTCTTCATTGCCGAGGTAGGGTTTCTAAGATTATCAACAACAAGGAAATATGGGGGGGAAAATGGATTATTTTTTTTTCTTTTTTTTTTTTTTTTTTATGAGGAAAAAAACTAGGGCATTTTTCTTTGGAGACCCAGAACATGTGGTCTGTTTGTGTTTGTGTAGTCATGTTATCATATGTGGGGGTTTAAGGTTCACATCTTGTTTTCTTTTGAACGTATTACCTTCTGTCTCTATTAAATCCATAGTAAATTTGGGGAATTATTGGAAATATATTATTATAGCTCTAAAAAGAAGGGAGGCCCCAGACAACAACGAAGTGATTTTTGATTGACTATATTAGTGAGTCACTGGACTTACACCTAGTGTTTTACAAAAGGCACGCGATTCATCCAGTAATAAAAAAATTATCTTTAAGAGTGGAATCATTGAATTCCTTTTACCGACCAGTTCGGTTACAAAAACACATGATAAAATCAGCCCTCACAAAACAAAACGCCTCTTGCTCGTGTAAAAAAAAAGGTGGGGGACTTTGTGGCTTCTTTTGGATTGCCAAAACAATCAAGCGGGGGAACGTGCACTTGGCAGACTGCCAGCTTCTAGGATGGGCATATAAAGTTCTGGAAAAATTAATGGAAATTTAGGTAAAACGGGTGGAAAGAGGGCACAGTGTTGGCCTTTGTAGGCCCACGACTCCAATTTTCTTGAATGTTTTTTAATTCTAGGCCGAGCTTCATTAGGGCCAGTCCAGTTTGCAAAATTGATTAAAACAGCGGTGTTGACGTGGCATTATTTTCAGTTCATTAAAAATTAATCTTGCTGCCGCATTTCTGGGAATAAATGTGTAAAGGTTTGATAGAAAACTGGCTGGAAGGGGGACCTGGCAAAGAAGAGCGAGCGAACAAGGAGGTGTTGTTGCATGTTTCCGCAAGAAACAGAAAGGGCCTAAAAACTTCTTGAAGTGTTGATTAAAAAGCAAAAAATACTTGGAAACCCCAAGGCAGTTATCTGGTCTAATCCAAGAGTGTGGGAAGTCTGCAGAATTGGAGGTTTTATCTAGGTCAGGGGTCTCCAACCCTGCCTCCTGGAGAGCTAACTGGTCCTGCAGGATTTTTCAGCTCCATTCCCCAAATCAAAACACACCTGAAAACCAAAAACAGCTAATCAAGGTGTTCAGGTGCTACTTGACAAATTCACAAGGACAGGTTGTGTTGGAAGCCCAGGTTTTGGAAACTGAAGGGTCTGCAGGATTTTGGTACGCTCTTCCAGGGGAGAAAGTTGTGAGGTATCCCCTGATCGAGGGTGGATGTTTGAAGTTCTCCAAAGGGTCATAAAACTAAGGGAAGTTGTACACATCCTCAGTAAAGGTCTGAGGGAAGCAAGGGCACATTCTAATTAAACTCCAAAGTTACCTAGTGGGTCCTGGGGGGTCGATACAAACCACTACAAAAATGGATTTTAAGAGGAAGTAGTTAAATAAGGTAAACGGAATGAGTATTCCAAGTAAGCTGTTTGATACCCAAAAGGATGGTTAAAGGATTAACATGTTTAATATTAATTTAGTATTAATGTTGTATGTTGTAAATTTAATCCATGGTCAACCACTTGCATTTGTGCTGTTTTCCCAAATAATTTCACCAGCAATGAATTGAACCAGGCTGGATTATTTGGAAAACACACACCGTACCTCTTGTTTGTGTGGTATTTGCGTTAAAATAAAACCAATATCATCTGAATGTAATTAGTTCTCCTCAACTAGCGTCAGGGTGTAACCTTAGGTACGGTTTGTTTATTAGGCTTGTTACTTAACAAACTAAAGGACTTTTTCTAAAACAGTAATTTTGTACTGTGATTTTATTTAATTTAAGAGTTGGTTCTGGTAACATATTTAGGACGCTTACTGTTGTACTGTTTTAGCATGTCTGTTTCCCCCCAATGATGATAATGCTGGCTTGTGTAGCTGCTAGCAGCCACTGGGACTCCACTAAATATACATCAATTTGACCCTGCTGTTTCAGGGTTCATAAGTGGTCTGTACAACAGCCCAAAATAATTAACACAAAGTTTGTTCCCACAAATGACGGGGACTGTTTTTACACTGGTGCCACTTAGTTACTATGTTAACTGTGTACTCTACTGTCTAGGTTGGTATGTGAATCTGATAGGCCCCCCAGTCCCAATGATCAGTGGGGGCAATATTTCCCAACACAGCTTAATGGACAAAATACACCCCAAGCAAATATCCACTTGTTTCCTATGGGGGCCCATTAAAAAAAACCATTACAGTTCGAATAGGAGAGCAAAAACTGTTATATGAACATAATAATAATTTGAATAATTATTATTACTAAAGCAACTATATGTGGATGGAGAGTGGCATTTATATACCATTTTAGGCTAATATTATTGTTCTTGGATAATTTTGGGGATTTTGGGAAAACGGAAATGCGACCCCTTAATCATTATTTAGGGCAGTGGTGTTTATTAAGTTTTTATGAGGAGAGCCACTGAAAAGCTTTCTTGGAGATAAAAAAATATAAGTCTATTAACAGATTGTATTATGATAAAGGGCATCATCACTGTGGTTTGACCCAACCACTAAAATGATTATAATCACCAATGAAATTGTGCCACTTACACAATCCTGTAACTCTGTTGATAGTGTTTGGAGGCCGTAAATGGATTGTTAATAAGCTAGAATTGGACCTTAAAAATAAAAGTGTTTTGGTGACAAGACACTTGACCATTATAATAAAGCATGGTTTCTGTAAGTGGGAGGTTATGTTAACTAGAATAAAAAAGTACGGTATTCCTTCATTTCTTCTTTGCTTACCCCACCACACTTGGGCAAAAACTTATTTGCAGATTCAAGGCAGGGGGGACACCCATGTTACCATGTAGTTTGGCATATAACAATTTACAAAATGGCATGCCATGTCAGTTTTTCACTTGATAAGTACCGGGCATGGTTCGTGCTTTCAAGTTTGTGCAAATGTGTTGACATTTTCAAAGGTCAGGGACCACAGGAAGGTGTGGTGCTTTTGTTTTGCAGATGCTCCTCACAGGGAAAAAAGTTCCCTTACTGTTTATATTTGACTGCAAAGAAACCAAGTGGTATTTTGCTCAGGCAGGCTTTACTATTACATCTTAATTAGGGGATGTTACCTATTCCACGTCAAACTCCATGATTTCGATTCAAGAATTTTGATTACACGATTTCGGTTTGATTTCAACAAATTTTTAATTTTTAAACAAAATGGGATTTAAGACCAATATATAACAATTAAATGGGTGTCCTTTTATATTGCTTGGGGACAAAATGGGTCTGCACATGTTCTTTGTGGGGAAACTTTACAATATAACCTATATACATAATCATCTAAGTAGTCGCCACTTATGCATATTATTGCGCTTTTGTTGGTTTTAGTTTGCTATCTATTGTCCTCAATTTGTAGTCGGGCTTTGGATACAAAGTAAAAAAAAAATTTTACAATCAAGTCCCAAAATCAATAAATAAGCAAACACACATAAAAACCACAATCCTCTTCCTATAAAAACAAAATAAGGCTTTTTGTCTGTTCTCTTTCCTTTAACATTAGCGAGGCAGTCAACCCTCTGCATGTTTAAATCGTGACTCCAAACAACAAAAGATGCTGCATACATTGCCAAACATGAGCAGGTTTTAATCTAAAAATTAGATTCTTATAATTTTCAAAATTTGAAAAGCCAAAAAAAACAGAAATATGTTTTGACTTCAGTTTTGTGACAACATAATCATAAAAAATATCTCGCATGAAACAACAGCAGCAGACGATCTGAAACGGAGAAAGAACGCAGATGACTCTCTGGCAGCAGGGAGCTTAAAAAGTGTTCCTGGTTACCGCTGAAAACAAAGCAACTATGAAACACTGGCCAAGTGGCAGGGTGGCCCTTAAAGTGTTTTCCTCCTTGGTTACCGCTGGTTAAACAAAGCACTTTGTATAAGAACACTAAGCAGGGCAGCAATTAGCCAGGTGGCACTTAAAGTGTTTCCTTGAGTTACCGCTGTAAACAAAGACTTTACGGATGACACACTGGCAGGGCAGTGGGCCACTGTAAAGTGTTTCCTGGGGTTGTTACCGCTGTTAAACAAAGCAACTTATGGGAACAACTGGCAGCAGGTTGGGCGCATTAAAAAGGTGTTTCCTTGGTTACGCTGTAAACACCAAAAAGCAAAAACTTATGAAACACTGCAAAGGCAGGGTGGAGCTTAAAGGGGCGTGTTTGTGCCTTGGGTTTTACGGCTGGTAACAAAGCACTTACCGGCAAATCCGAAGGGCAGGTGGCACTTTAACAGGGCGTTTTCTGGGGTTTACTGCTTAAAAACAAAAGCCATACCTTACGAAAACCCACTGGCAGGAGGGTGGCCACTTGTAAAGCGGGTTTCTGGTCCGTGGTTTACTGCTGTAAAACAAAAGCACTTCCTTATGACACTTGCAGAAGGTGGGAGCTTACAAGGCTTTCACTTGGTGTCACTCGCTGTAAACAAAGCTCTTATGAACACTGCGCGGTGGAGCTTCAATGCTTTCCTTGGTTACCTTCGCTGGGAACACTGCACTTATGGACACGGCACGCAGGTTGTACTAACCGTATAAAAGACTAAACACCACATGGGGTTTGCTTCAAGGCTAAAACAACTACACTATATTACGGGATGTACTAACGACGGGAACCGGGACACGGAGGCTTTCAATATCACTGTGTGCGCTTTTTTTATGTTTAGGCTCGCCTTCCTCCTCATCTCACAGCGAGAGACTGCGGATTTGGTGCCCAAGGGCTTACGGTTGTACAACTAAATACGGACACTACAGTACATACAGTCAGGATTGTTAAACACTTTTTTTTTCTTCCCTTTTCTCAAGAGAAAAATAAATAACTTTTCAAATTAAATGGCCATTTCACAAGCACACAACACAAAATTAATTCTGCGGAACATTAACAATTGTGCTTGGAAATGGATATATAACAAACGATACACATGACACACAAATCACACATGGACTGTGGGTGCGTGTCAGGCACTCCTCATGGCCAGTGTGATGTACAAGCACAGTCACCAGGTGCCGGAAGTAGCATGGAAAGCAAATAAGGACACTGTGCACATAAATAGCAGTCCATTAGTTTTAGAAGAGTCAGAAGCTAAGTTTTCATTTTACATCACATGTTGAGATTCACAGTGAACTCAACAGGGTGAAACAGGTTTGTAAGAAAAAAAACAAGGAAAGGGCAGTTAAAACTTGACGCAGGAACTGAAACCACCAGTGTTTTTCAGGAGTAGTAGGCAAGGTAAAAACAGGTATAAATAAAAACATGGGGAAAAAAAACCGTTCCTCCTTCATTTGCCTATTTTTTGTTTTTTTTTTTTTTTTTTTTTTTTTAACAAGAGAAACAACAACAAAAACAAACAACAAGGAAGTTGCAACTTTACTATATTACCAATTTTTTTTTTTTTTCTCTAGGGCTGGCGATTTCTCGGAACTTTAACACCCTTTTAAACAAGTAAGGGTCAAGGAATTTGTCGTGTGCCTGAAAAGGGATGAGGACAAAACGGTGGGGTGTAATTGGGCTTTTGGTGGTTAGGGTGGTTTGGGGATGGGTCTCCCGCAGGTTCGTGGGTGGGGGGACTGTGGTTTATTGGTTGTGGTGTGTCTGCCTGCTGTGGTTTCTTTGGTGTCTTGAGGCATCTCTGCTGGGTTCACGGAGGGGTCTGACAAACGTGATGCCGCCGTAGAGGGGGTTCTTGTCCATCTTCTGTTTCTGGATTGTGGTAGGGTAAAGTCCTGTGTGTGTAGTTTGCATTTGTGTGTTACGCGGTTGCAGGGTGCTCCAGGAAGCCATATTACTGATTGGAACAAAACGTAAAATGGGGTGTAACCGGCAGGTAGTGAGGCAGCGTGCCAAGTGCCGCTGGGTGTGAAGTATGGCCTCTTTCAGGTGGTTTTGACATGTCCTGTCGTCTGTTTTTGGACCGCTCTTTGCAGGGTGTTAACTGTGGCTTTCACGACGCACTACTGGGTCGGTGGGAGTATGGAACGGCAAGTCGGTAGGCGCTCAGATCAGAAGCTGGGGGACGGTGGGGGGAATGAAGGTGTGTTCAAAATTGGAGTGTTACCTGTAATCCCGAGCAAGAGACAGACGGTTAGGGGGGGTCTGTTGTTTTCCAGCGTTTATTTTGCTGTGGGGTCCCAGATGCGCTTTGCTGTCTGGACGGTATTTTACCAGCACAAGGGCCGTTGCACTATCGGGGTAACGCGGGGAATTGTGGGTGTGTGGGTTGATATACAGTCCCTGCAGTGTTGCGTACAGCGGAGGACACTTCCTCAGAGGCGTTAGGGCATGGTTCCAGTTTGTAAAATGTGGACGTTCTCTGCGATGACCTGGACGACGCGAAACACGGACCCCTTGGAGGGTTAGCGGGCCACCCCCAAATTGAACTGGCCAAGGTTGGAAGGTGGTATTGGTGAGATGCGCCCATTTTCAAAAGGAATTCTACTAGTAGTAGGTCTTTACAAGAACAATGGCCGTTTTGGGACAGTGTTCCATGGAAGAGGGTCTGTGCCTAACCCAAACTTGACATGGGTCTCTACGGTAGGGTTCAATTGGGGACCACAGTGGTTTCTTTGGGGTTAGGCAATTCACGGTTCGGTTCCTCGGATATCATACTGGCAATGTTCTAAAACCGTTGCTTTCTATGTGTTTTGCCCATTACCAGGGCCAGAACAGGAAGGTATAGTGCTCTGTGGTGGGCTGTTTCTTCACTGGCAATGTTGTGGTCCTGCGTGTACGCGGGCTGGATCATGGTCTCCTCTGAGGATCAGGGGGGACTATGATTTTTTCTCACCTTTGAAAAGTATACCTTCAATATACTCGGAGATCTCATTCTCGGTGGTTTTCCAATATTGCTTGGTGATGCTGGGTGGCATTTCCCTCCTTCGGTTTCGTTTGCCATACCGTTCTGTGTGGCTCTTTCTTGAGTGCAGTAAGCTGTGCATCCTGTGCCTGTTTGCGTTTCATTTTGCTTTCTCACAGTAGCTTCCCTGTTCGCTCACTGGGAAAACAGTGCTTAAGTGTGTGTGTGTAACCTGTGCTTCCTTTGCTCTACCATAAGTGCTGCTGTTCCTGGTGCTCTTTTTTATGGATTTTCGGGGACAAGTGTATCGTGCCACTGGATGTCCTTTTCCGGGTGCGGGTGGATGGATATGTATGTTATATATTTCTGGAGGCTGTCAGGTATCATCCTCCTGTTGTGCCGGCTGGCGTGGGGGTGGTTTGCTGCAAGGCCAAGCGGTTTTCGGAGGATAGCTCCCAGGAGGTGTTGTTGGTTCGGATTCTACATCCCACTCTCCGTGCGTACATGTATTCCGTTGGGAAAAACGGCTTAACAGCCAAAATATAAAACAACTGCATAAAGTTCCTTCTCTATCTGAGCAATTAATTTTCAACTTCGGTGCTGGTTGAGTGGACTTGGAAAAGCGTAAGGGCAAATGGGTTTTTTTTCCGTCCCTGGAGGCATGGGGACAGCGCCGAGGGCGCACATTTTGAGGCGTCTATTGGGAGTTCTCAGTTCTTTTTGTGGGGTCGAAGGTATGACGAGGAACAGGGTGGTCTGTTTTCAATTTTTTGCGTCCGTCTGCGTGAAATGCTTTGTCCATGGTTTTTGTCCCCATAAAAAAAAACTTCCCACTGTCCTGCTTCAGCAGTCTGTCCGTAGTGGTGCGGTTTATTCTTGGAGGGGAGGCGTTGGTGTGCGACAATCTGGCAAGGGATAGTAAAAACCATCCAAAGAATGGGTTTTCTAACTCTTCCCTCTACTTGGGGTGGTTGCAATTTTGGGGTCCTTGTATCGCTTTCACCCCTTCGCTGTGGTCTGGCTTGGGGGGAACCAACCTTCGCTCCTTGACGGAGAGCGTTTGTCGGCCGGAAAAGTAGCTGACCTTCTGATACACACTATTGGGTGGCATTTATACAGGAAAATTTAACCTTACCCAGTACTTTCCTCTTGTGGCAATCTTCAGGCATGGCCCTGAGGGGTTTGATTGTCGTGTTTCAAGCTTTGTCTTGCCGGAAAAACGAGTAAATGTCGTTGACGTGGGATGGCAGCTAAACCACTTGTGAGGCCCTATCATCGGGGTCTCGTTCGTACAGCTCCCTTTGGAATATTCGTTCTTGAGCTGGAAAAATTGAGTCCTAGGGGCCAGATCCTCCAGGAACACCTGTTAATCTGCCGAATGGGGTGTGTAAAATGTTTTGTTAGTAGGGATGGACGTTGTTACTCAGCCTTTTATGCCCAATAGGGCCTGATCTGGCGTCGAGGGACGCTGAAAAGTACTTCGCTCCGGCGAGCTTTGTGGTGACAGTCCTCTAAAGTCGGTAAGGGTAGTGTGGCCTTTTTATCGCCTTGTTGAGGGTTCTCTGGGGTCCAGGCGGCAGGACCCTCAGCTTTGCCAGTTCTGGGGTTTTTATCTACACAACAAGAGCATTAAAACCCACGTTCTGTGGGCTCTGTCACTTTGCAAATTAGTCTTGCTGGTTCTTCCGATTCTTGTCGAGCTCTTTTTTCAGTCTGGTCTCGCAGAGCGATCGGTACTTCTTCGTGGTGGTACACTACTGGTGTGGCGTGTGGGGCGACATGGAAGGTTGCACTCCCCTGAAAAAACTCTCCTCATCCCCTGTAATAACGTTCTGTGTATTCTTTGAGGAGGCCTGTCTGTATCTGTGCATGGTTTCGCTTCTTCCTACGGCCACAGTTATATCAGCTTGAATTAACTTAAGGTCTAGGCTAGCTCTCATCCCTAGGGAGTGGGGGTGCTTTGGTGTCCCACTATGTCGGAATTCGAGCACAATGGAGGGTGTTTTTATACTTGCAACTTAGAGATGACAGGTGCCCTTTCACTTTCAGGGAAACGCGCCCCATAGATCCTGAGATTTTTGAGTGGTTGGGTTTAAATGGCAGTGTCTCTGAACAGCCCTTCAAATAACTGTACTGGAATATGCATTGTGGTTCTGTGCGCCAGTGTCGATTTTAAATGTAAAACTTTCTGAGTTTCCCGATTTCAATTTCAGCATAAGCTTGTTCGTTACATGTTTCCTGTGTTTTCACTTGTGAGTCCGTCCAATAAAAAGTTCTACCTGCTCATCTTCAGTGTCTTCATCCATCGTGTGAATCACTTTTCCTCGTGCGTGGTTGTTTGTATGTAGTGGTTTTGACTTTACAGGCCTTTGCAAAGTGAGGTGAATTTTTTGGCATTTCATGCATTGCTTGGGGGCCTTTAAGCTGGACAGGCGGGCCGTCTTTGGTCGTGTGTGCAGGCCAGCCGCATCTATCACATTCTCTTTTGTGCTGTTGGCGGGCCTCTCTCGGCCTGGCTTTGTGACTCGTTGCGCGCTGGGATCGTGTTCCGGTCTTCGGGCAATGGGCGTCGCACAGTCGTCGTTATTGGGGTATTTGCTTCCAACCATCTCTTTGAGTTGGACTTGTCGTGCTATCTCATGAGATCCGCGCGATGTCGCTGGATTGGTCTAGCGTTAGCTCCGCGCCGTGGCTGAGCAACTTCTCCCGCACTCGCGGTGAATTTGTAGGGCGAAAACAAATGCGGTCTCGGCACCAGTCTCGTCGCTGTTTGGGTATCCACAGTCCTGTAACTAACAGCTTTCAGCTCCGTGACAAAGTGTTTCAAAAGTTTCCCCCATCACCTTGTGTTTTCTCATGGAAAACGATATCGTGCATATATTCGGGTCGGTGTAGCTTTGGTGTGAGGTACGCTGCTGTACTTATCGTAGTCTGTTTGTAGTTTCGTCGCGTCTTTATCTGTTAGTGTCCATGTGTTGAAAAATCGTCGCGCCCTTTTTCCCCCGATCCATAGGAGGAGATAGCTGCATTTGTCCTGTTCGCGTTTCCTCCCGTAGAGGTCCGGGGAATATTAGCTCCGCGTGACTGCTTGAAACGCCGCCATGCTTCCGGCAAGTTAGCCGATTCCCAATCCATCTTGGGTGCTGGGACGCCAAAAAATATCCATGTTTTCTCTCGGGACGTGAGTACTAATCTCTACTCTGACCCCACCATGTAATGTTTGCTCACTGGGGCTAAACTATATTTACGGATGTAAGGAAGGAACTGGCAAACCAAAAATTATATTGCGGAGGGTGAAGGGGAAACTGGAACCAAAGAAAAAAAACAAAAAAAAAACGCACGGAGCTTTCTTCACTGTGTGCTGTTAATTAGCCTCACTTTCTCTAATCTCGCGGGATGCGAGATTTGCCCGAGGGCTACGGTGTCACTTTTAGGACATACAGTATCAGTCAGGATGTTACTAAATTTGTTTAATTTGGTTTGATGTGTGATTTTAGCGATTGCTAAAGTTTCAGTTTTTGGAGCTTAAAGCGTTTTCCTTGGTTACTGCTGTAAACAAAGCACTTCTGAACACTGCAGCAGGTGGAGCTTAAAGCGTTTCCTTGGTTAACCGCTGTAAACAAAGCACTTATGAACACTGCAGCAGGTGGAGCTTAAAGTGTTATCCTTGGTTACCGCTGTAAACAAAGCACTTATGAACACTGCAGCAGGTGGAGCGTAAGGCGTTTCCTTGGTTTCCGCTGTAAACAAAGCATTTAAGAACACTGCAGCAAGTGGCATTTAAAGCGTTTCCTTGGTTACTGCTGTAAACAAAGCACTTATGAACACTGCAGCAGGTGGCACTTAAAGCGGTTTCCTGGGTTTACTGCTGTAAACAAAGCACTTATGAACACTGCAGCAGGTGGCACTTAAAGCGTTTCCTTGGTTACTGCTGTAAACAAAGCATTTATGAACACTGCAGCAAGTGCACTTAAAGCGTTTCCTTGGTTACTGCTGTAAACAAAGCTCTTATGAACACAGCAGGTGGCACTTAAAGCGTTTCCTTGATTACTGCTGTAAACAAAGCATTTATGAACACTGCAGCAGGTGGAGCTTAAAGTGTTTCCTTGGTTACCGCTGTAAACAAAGCACTTATGAACACTGCAGCAGGTGGAGCTTATGAACTTTAATATGTATTATACAGAGGCAAGATGAAAATAAAAAATAAAATCTAAACTTTTCTAAAGACAGTAAGTTCCCCTCAGACATACATTCATATAAACTCCTACCCCTAACTGAATCACGATTGTTTAGCATTTCAACCGATTTGAATCGTCACATATTTGAATCGATTTTCAACCGCCTCGCAGTTAATCGTTACATCCCTAATATTCATATAATAACTGTTAATAATGCTCACACAGAGCCGTATTTCACTGACAAGCTACACAAAATTGCATTCAAAATCGCTGGCGATTCATTGCCGATTTTGAACAAAATTTTTGTGTAGCTTGTCAGTGAACTACAGCTCTGTGTTGTAAATGCCGCTCCCGGAGCGGATTTACATTTACTGGGAGCGGAGTGATTATTAAATTAGTGTGGAGGGGAAATTGTTGCCGCTCCACTCTGCTCACATACTCTGATCTGAACGCACATGCTGGAGATTAACTACTATGACAGGAGCGGCTTTACTGACGAGATGTGCATGAAAATACTACAGCCCTAGTAATAATATACACAATGGCCTGGGGATAGGCATGTTCGTTCACAGAAAGGTTATCTATGAATTAATGAAAGAAAGTCGTTTTCTATGGTCAGTAAAGTATGTGTCTGTTCAAAGTTAAACTTTGTGAATGAGTACAAAACTGCATTTTTTAAAAAAAGATCATTGTCTGAGTATATGACCATGAATGTAGTTCATCTGTAAATATGCACATAGTTTGTTACACAGACAGACGTTTGAGCTGCATTATTTATAAATGAAAATAATATAATTCACTGCTGTATAACAGCGCATTGCAGTTATAATTCAAGATTTTAGCAATTCAGTTGAAGTGACTGCAGGTTACACTGAAGTACTATTTCAGAAACAGAAAATATGTATGTAAATGAGAACTGCTTAATTGGGCATTTAGTTGTATAAAAATGCAGTACTTTATGTAACATTTTAGAGAGTAGCCTAAACGCAAGTATGACTTGATGACATCATGAATATGATAATTAGCATATACAAAGTTGAATTGTTTTATAAAGTTATACGCATGTTTATTAAAAACAAGTTTTGTAATAACAGTTAGTTTGGACCTTTCGTGTTTCATCTAAGTCATAAACCCCAAACTTCCTATTTATATGAAAAAGCAGCAATTCCCATTTCTCTGGAATCGAAAGGTTGCTGCAGGTGTTTCCTCATCATCTATCACTCATTCTCTTTCCTGTGTCTCAGGAGTCACTCTGATAGTTTAGAAAACAATGACTTAGTCATGATTTTTAAAAAGATCTGTGGGAAATAACTGATAATGAGGATTTGATGAGTCAAGAACACTGACACAGTGTCTGGATTCTCAGTGTATGCCCTCGTGCGCTGTCCTTGAGTTTTACTGTTCTAGATCTGTTTAACACAATAGGATACATTAATAGTGCCTCAAAACAGCTCTAGGGCATTACTTAAAGTAGACAGAAAATGGAAGTTGTGGTGGTCTTTTCTACCCTATTATAAAGATCGAACACATGAATTTAAAGATGTGCAAGTTAAAAATGTCTGAATGCAATTGATAACAGAATATTGAATTCCAGATGGCTTATATTTAAAGACGGCATTTCATGTTTGAAATAATAACGCAATGCATAATATGTTTTGTTTAATGAAGTTAAGTTAAAAAAAAAAAATATTATTGAAGGAAGTGATTGTTGTTATTTTGTTTATTATGATGGCTGTTGCGCCCCTTGTAGAAACTTCCAGAATGCGGCGCATACTTTGGTTGCATTTTAAACGAACCGTTTTCTGCTGTTTTATAGTGGAAAGTGCTTTAGCAGCTCATCACCATTTGCTTCCATTATTGGATAGTTAAAGTTTCTCTCTTGACTACAGAGACTGTATAATCCCTTTAGCAGGAAAAGTCAGGAAATGAGAATTGACATTGTACTTAAAACGTCCATCCAAAAAACTCCTACAAACACTTGTCTAGCCCAAAGGTGAACATTTATTAAGCAATTGATTCTTGCTTTGTTTTGCAGACAGATCAACAATATGCAAATAGTGTTGCTGACAACCTTAAAGCGCCTGTAAGTACTGGAGATTTTCATTACTGTTATGAGCACAATCTGCTTGAGTTTCATGGATACATGTGTGGTTATGTGTGTGAGAGAGATCATGTGACTGCAGACTTTTCCTCATATGTTTTTTTGAGGACAATAGCAGAAGAAACAGAAGGGAAAGTCCATCCTCCGGGTGTTAGAGTTCCTCTGCCTCGTTCTGCTTGTCCCACATTAGTCATGTGTTTGTGCTTTTACTGATTGTTTTTTGCACAGGCTTACAATACTGGATCACAGTCTGTGTGTGTTTTGATTAGATCTTTGCTTTTGTTGCTCTTATTTCTCCCCATTACTGTATCGATCTACTTATGGGTGTGTTTGTGGTTGCAAACAGGGGTTGTTATTGTGAACTAAAACTAAAACCATAAAAAAAAAACTAAAAACGACAACTGAAATAAAATTAAATAATTGTTGCCAAGGAAGCATTTTTCATTTTAAATTAATTGAACTGGACTTACTAAAATACTAAAAGTAAAAAATAAATAAATAAATAAATAAATAAATAAATAAATAAATAAATAAATAAGTAGGCATGTTTTAAAAAAGCAAACTACTAAAAATGAAATAAATAAATAAATAAATAAATAATGATAATATGATCAAAATGATCAAAAAAACAAAACAATGAAAACTGGTTCAAAATAATAAAAACTAGAATAGTATCTCTATTATCTCTTGTATCTTTTTTTTTTCTTTTTTAAATGCTTAAGATTTGTGCAATAGATTTGTCATTAATGCGTTTGAATGCTCAGATTTATATTAATATAATTAATGATATACAGTATGAGCTCATGAATGTATTTTAAAATCTGAAACACAAAGATGGTGATATATGACAGAAGTTTTTAAAGAATAATTAATCTAAAAATGAAATTGGGGAATAATGACTAGCACAATAGTGAAAGAGGTATATGTACTTCATTTAAATAAAGTCCACTGAACCTACGTATATTCTTGAGGTAATCATTCCTCATAGTCACACAGGCTGGTTTTATTAAGTTAGGAGATATAAATACTATTTAAAGTGTGTGATTTTAAACCTGTGCTATGAATTAATGAACCTGTGCTGTCAATATTGGAGATTTTAATAGTTCTTCTTTACTTTCATTGCACAAATCATAGTGCAAATTACAACACACTGACACATATAATGTGGAAATTGATAAAAAATATTTAGGATTCTGAGCTATTTGTATGATAACATATTAATTAAATAAACATTATTGTGCTGGAGAAATATGATTTAACGATGAAATTTGTGATTTTATTTTCCAGTTATATTTTAGTTTCAGTTATATTTTTATTTTACTAATAAGAACTAAAGTCATAATTTGCTGAAAATGTTCCTTTCAAATGTCATTCTGCATATTCAAAACTTGACACATTCAATTTCAGTGTATGGAAAGAGGAGCTTGGACATTTTAATAAACATCTATTATGTTTTACAAAAGACAAAGTCAAACAGAATGATGTGAATGTAAATGATGTCAGAGTTGTTGCTTTAGTTGTGTTAACATACTCTGTGTGTTTCAGGTTTCC
This sequence comes from Cyprinus carpio, assembly GCF_018340385.1. Taxonomy (NCBI): domain Eukaryota; kingdom Metazoa; phylum Chordata; class Actinopteri; order Cypriniformes; family Cyprinidae; genus Cyprinus; species Cyprinus carpio. The sequence continues at coordinate 7,881,821 of NC_056585.1, forward strand.
AGGGGAGATTCAGTCTGGGCTGTTGGAGATCATCTCTCCCTCCATCCATTTCTATCCAGACTTCTCTCACCTCAAAGAGTCGTTTGGTGACCCTAAAGAGCGGTCAGGTAATATGACTGCTGCACACAAACCCTTCTCTTCCCATCAGGTGTGTGTGTGTGTGTGTGTGTGTGTTTTGGTTGCAATTAGCCATGAATGATCAGTGTGAACGCTAAGCTAGAGGCTGCCCCTCTCAGCAATTAGCAAAAAACAGAACTACTTACACACAGTGATCACATGTACAGAAATGCAGATTACATTCACTTCTTTCGATTCTGCAAGTAACTTACATTATGAATCATGTACAGATCCGTTTTGCAATGCTAAATGTGTGAAACTGACTTATCTAGAGGCATCTGTGTACTAGAGTACTAGAGTTTCAGGTCTTATGAAAGCGCTCTCTGCCTGAACTTAAATGAGCTTTTTGCGTGTGTGCGTGTTTCCCCAGGGTCAGCCTTTTTTATGCATTATTCATGAGTGCACACACACTTCCAGCATCTCTGTTCTGTCAGTTCACTTTAATTAACACAAACACACAACTAAACCAAAGTATGTCTCTGTACACACACACACTGCTTATCTGCAGCCTGTCACTTCAGTGCTGAATCCAGGCACTTCTGTCCCTCACAGACTCATTTTCACTCCTGTCAGAAATTCAAGGGTTTTCCAAATGGAGGTTTATCAGGGAACTACAGGGGGTTCATGAGTTGATGAAAATCGAATAACTAATTATACTGAATGTGAAATAAAAATAAATGGGGCTGTACAATAATCCAGATATAGTTTAGTGCGAATGCTGTGAATTATATAACTGTATAGTCTGATCTGATGCATGTTTTAGAGCGAAGCGCAGCACTGTTCATTTAAACCTGAGCAGCTCATGATCCAGTGTTTTCAGTGTCTCAGAGTGCCTCAGTTCACAATAAATGCAGCAAATATTGTCTCTGCATGTGCTTAATTTACAATACTCACGTTCACAAATTCCAACATTTTGTGGACAGACGTTCACAGTATTTTACCAATATTTAGCAAAAAAAAAAAACTTGAGGATGTGAAATGTTAAAGAATTTAATACATAAATATTAAAGTTGTAACTTGTATTATTATCAAATACACTACTGTTTAAAAGTTTGGGATCAGAATGATTTTTAATGTTTTTTACAGGAGTTTCTTATGCTCATCAAGGCTGCATTTTATTTGATCAAAAATACAGGGGAAAAAAATAATATTGTAAAATATTATTATGATGTAAAATACGTTATTCTATTTTAATATGCATTAAAATCTAATTTATTCCTGAGACGCGCAGCTGAATTTTCAGCATCATTACTCAAATTTTCAGTGTCACATGATCTTCAGAAATCATTCTAATATAATGATTTATTATCAGTGCTGGAAACTGTGCTGCTTAATATTTTTTGGAACCTTTTGGATTTTTTTGGATTCTTTGATGAATAAAAAGTTAAAAAGAAAGGCATTTATTTAAAATACAAAATCTTTTCTAACAATATACACTACAGTTAAAAAATTTGGGGTCAGTAAAATTTTTATTCTTTCTTTTTTTTTTTAAGAAATGAAAACTTTTATTCAGCCAGGATGTGTTAATTTGTTAAGAAGTGATAGCAAAGATTTATATTTTGAATAAATGCTGTTCTTTCTAACTTTTTTTTTTTTTTTTTTTTGTTCAAAGAATCTTGAAAAAGTATCGCAGTTTCCAAAAAAAAAAATTTGGCAGCACAACTTTTGCAAACATTGATAATTTTAATTATAAATCAACATATTAGAATGATTTCTGAAGGATCGTGTGACACTTTATACTGGAGTAATAGCTGATGGAAATTCAGCTTTGCATCACAGAAATAAATGATATTTTAAAGGATATTAAAATATAAACCATTATTTTGCAAGATTATTTTTTTTTTTCTGTATATTTGATCAAATAAATGCAGCCTTGATAAGCATAAGAGACTTCTTTAAAAACATTACAATTCGAGTCTTACTGATCCCAAACTTTTTTAACTGGTAGTGTATGGAGATTTATTTTAAACTACAATTGTAATATAGAACAGTATTATTTCTATCTTAATTTTTATAGAGTTGATAATAATAATAATGCTAATAATAATCATAATGCATTATTCAGTTTGTTTTGGCTCTGAAAACAGCAGTGTGAATGTAATGTAGACTGAGACGCTATCACAACTAAAAGAGGTTTGAGTCCTCTGTACTGCTCTGCCGCAGCAGCAGTGTAGCAGATCTATTCCGCCAAGACCTGTATATTACCATGCTAAACTCTCAGAGAGTAACAAAATATATTTAGTTGCATGTCATGTAACTATAATCTACTTCAGTGTGTTGTTAAATTATTGAAATATTCAATTAAAATATCAGGA
>NC_056585.1:7889252-7982126 GCF_018340385.1 Cyprinus carpio
GGTTTACTGTTTTTTTTTTTTCCGGAGTTGGATCCTGCTGTTTTGGAACAAAGTTGTTTTAACAGTTCTGGGAGCCAATTATATAGAATACTTTGACAGACTTTGCTTGTGCATTTTCCGAATGACCATATAACAACATTTCAGATGCTTTGGAACAAGATCGGTCCCCTGGTTAGTCCAGATTTACTATCCCATAGTGCAAAGTCACATGACTGACTTTTTGATGCGCTTGGAGGAATTTATTCACAAAATGCATTTTCCGTATCCCATTTTTTCGCATTAAACCTTTTTCACACTAGTCAAAACCACCTCAAGCGAGCGTAAAAACTTTTTTGGCAAATTAAGGCATTTTTATTTCAAAATTCAGTGTTTCCATCACTTGATTCTGATGCGATACTTCAAAATGCACATAAAAGCAGGGTAATGGAAACCCAGCTAATTTTATCATAACTGAATCATCATTCATTCAACCAATTTTGTTTGAATGATTGATAGTGAGGTTAAGATTCATTTAGTGTTGCTATAGTTGTCTCATCTTAGATATAGATATCTACCTGGGAACTTCCATAAACCACAAGTCACATTCTAGCACATTAAGCTACTGGTGATTTCATGCACTTGGGAACTGCCAACTCCAATTTAAACAATCAGGTAGGGTGGTTAAAAAATGCCCACTGATTGGGAAATGCCTTTTTTGGTTCTTTCATTGTCCCCCAACCAATGGCTTGAAACATCCTCTTGCGTTGTACTCTCTCAAAATTTCAATTCAGCTCCCATGTCACACATTAAGACTCATCACAGTATGTTTGAGATCAATGATGAGACATGCAAGAAACAAAGACAATTGATGTGCAATATTTTAATTGAAAGGATTTTTTTCTGTCACTTTTTGAGCTTGTCCTCTTATCTGTAATCAGCAGGTCTCTGTTTTCTGTTTTTTATTATCTTCAACCTGTTTGGTTTGTGTTTGTGGGTGGCTGTATATTATTCCTATTTAAAAGCACATGCTGATTGTTTTTTTTGCAGATGGCGAACAAAGCAGAACCTGGATTACTGCTTCCTGATGAATGTATGCCCAGACTAAGGGACCTATTACGTACAGGTAATTTAATGAAGACAATGACCAAACTGCACATTAGAACGGAACAGAATACACATGCTGAATGAACGGGTCTATGAACTCAGCTGGTTCAACAATATTTTTTGCATGTATCGATGCAAGTGATAATATAAGGCCACTTTAGCACTTCTTTTGTAGCATGTACTTTTTATGATCAGTTTTTCTGTGGGTGTTTAGATACAACTAACATATCTCTTTTAATCTTTTCCCCTTTTAAAAATTCTGTGTGATAGATCTTTTTTCATTTTCATTTTAATGAAAGGCTGTTAATGCATCTTTTCAGACTGAAATAAAAGTAGATTGAGTTTTTTATATTTTTATTTTATTTTAGTTAACATTTATTCTATATCAAGTAACAAAATAGTTTTTATTAATGCCATCAATGTGAGCTGTTCCAATCTTTTTTCCATTGCACTGCAGACAAACAAAAGTGGCCAACCAATAAGAGTGGTACTTTTTGTTCATGTCCGAGAAATGGTGTTACTTAAAACTTTGACTTTCTGGAGTTAGCCTGCAAGACTCATTTGAAACAGTTTGGTTTCCTTTCTTTTTTTTTCGCATTAAGGCCGGTCACACTACACTTTTTTCTTCCATTGACTTCCATTCATACACATGCGAATGCAGGAGAGTGCGAAAAAGTTTCAAGCTTGGGTGAACTCTGACCTGTTGACTTTGTATCATGTAAAAGATTTGTTACCAACAGAAAGATTGATAAATTAAAAGAACATTCAATTTGAAACCTGCATGGCTTCGGAAGGAGGAGTAGATTATATGTTTTTACATTTTTAGATTTCCGTTGCATGCTCAAATTCTAAGTGTTGACCCGCGGCGTTAAGGTTGAAACTGAGAAATCGCATGTGAAAATTGGACCAAATTATCATACGCACATTTGTGTCTTTGGGTAAGCAGGGCGCTTCACACTCTTCCGGAAAGTCATCCATTGAAGATTTTACTTACAAGTCATCTCTGCATGAAGTGGGATCAAAGAAAGTGATTAACTCTGGTTTAAGGTCTGGTCCTTTTTTAAAATCCGCTAGTTCCCCCCCTCCCCTTTCTTGAAACTTTTTCCTTATATGCTTTCGCCTTTTGGGGGGCCTATTCTTCGTTGTCCTCTCTTTTTGTGGGGTCCGCTCATCTTGGCTCACAGCAGCTAGAGGATGCCATTGTAGCCTGCCAAATTATTTCACCACATGAAGAAGTTCGCTCTGCAGCAGCAGACAGAGAGTGGATGATCCTCGATTCTCCGCTACGGCTTCAGCGTGAGTCTTACCAAACCGCGACTGCCTTACACTGCTGGCCATGGTTAACCTCCCGCTTAGAGACGACGTAATAAGCCAAACTCACTCTGTGTTGCCTTCCACATAGAAAAGATCCTTCCATTGTTATTAGAAAAAAAAAACTGTCATAACAGCGTCAAAGTTTATTAACCACTTATAAAGCTGGTTCTGTCTTCAGAGGTGGAATAACTGTTGAGGTCACTAATGAAAGAAATATTTTCAGAGCTTCATGATTTTGTCTCTTTGAAACTGAATTGTCACCTTCTCTCATTAAGGCCATATTAGTTTCCACCTGAGCAACTTCCAAGAGTTTCCAAGATTATCAGTCAGTAGAATCAAGACTACACAGATAGGTCAGATAAAGAATACTAATAGGTCAGACAGAAGGAAGCAGTCGAGCAACAGAAAGGACAGCAGTTTGTAAGTGTTTTAGCCTTGTTTTTCTCATTGATTTCCAGCATGGTTATGTCCGTGCTAGGAAAACTTTTTCCACTTACTGTGTTTTACCGTGGTAAATAACGTGGCTCAAGTCCACGTTTGTTCTCGCGTTTGCCTATCGTAGGAATCCCAGTTTTGGTTTGCTAAATAGTAAGGCGTGGCTAAAGCCAGTGAAAGTACTTATTTACCTATTTTGGAATTCACTTGTTAGAAAGAAACAGTCCGAGCAACAGAAAAGGACGGCGGTTTGTAAGTGTTTTGCCTTGTTTTTTTTCTCATTAGATTTCAAGCGTGGTTGTAATGGTTTGCTATGAAGCTTTCCACTTACTGTGTTTTACCTTGGTAAATATGTTGCTCAAGTCACATTTTGTTCGGGGCATTTTGCCTATCCTCGGGACTCAAGGGTTCCTCAAGGCTCAGTGCTGGACCCTTCTCTTCTTCCATCTACATGTCATCATTAGGATCTGTCATTCAGAAGCATGGCTTTTTTTCCTATCACTGCTTATGCTGATGACACTCAACTCTACTTCTCATTCCAACCAGATGATCTGATGGTAGTTGCTCGCATTGCAGCCTGTCTGAGAGACATTTCTAGCTGGATCAAGGACCATCACCTTCAGCTCAAGCTTACTAGACAGAAATGCTTGTGGTTCCCAGCTAACCCTATCCTTCATCACAACCGCTCTATACATCTAGGTTCGTCAGCCATAACTCCTTCCAGGACAGCCAGAAACATAGGAGTTGTGATCGATCATCAGTTCACGCTTCACAGATCATATTGCTACCACAATGCCCTGGTCCTGCAGATTTGCCTTATACAACATTAGGAAGATCAAATCCCCTTCCTGTCAGAGCATACACACAACTTCTTGTCTCAAGCTCTTGTTCTCTCCAGACTGGACTATTGTTATGCTCTCTTGGTGGGCCTTGGCCTTGCTGTTGTGGGCGGGAGACTATCAAGCCTCTGGGAGCTCATCCATCCAATGCAGTAGCGAGAGTTGGTCTTCAGTGAGCCAAAAAAGCTCACATTACTTCCCTCTCCTCATCAGGTTACACTGGGTACTAGTAGCCGCTTGCATCAAATTCAAGGTACTGATGCTTGCCTACAAGACGACCACTGGCTTTTGGCACCAATATACCTAAACTCACTAGTTCAAACTTATGTTGCTCTCCAGAAGCTTGAGGTTTCAAAGTCACTCTCTCAAGGACCTTTTCCTGGACTGTGTCCAGCTGGTGGAATGAAAACCTTCCAATCTCAATTCGAACAGCTGAGTCTTTACTCATCTTCAAAAAACATCTAAAGACACATCTTTTTGTTCATCAGCACTTGACCAGCTATTGACTAATACTGTGGTCGCTGCGGGTTCTTTTCTCTCTGGGGGTCTTTTTCTTGTTGGGCTTTTCTGTTTCTTTTCTATTGTGGCGTATCTATTCTTGAAAAAAAAAAAAAGAAAAGAAAAACATAGCTACATGTAATAATGCTGGAAACTAGAATTGTCATGGCACTTGTATACTGTTGTTGTTCTCTCGTTGGTCTGATTGCTTCTATTGTTCTCATTTGTAAGGCTCGGTTGGGATAAAAGTGTCTGCTAAATGATTAAATGTAAATGTACTGAATTTTATTGCAGCATTCGTTTTTAAATGAGACCGTTTTCACCATATTTCAAATATATCAGTTTATCTTAAAACACCTTACACATAAATTGTCAGTTTATCTTAAAACACCTTACACATAAACGTCACAATATGAGTCTTAAGAGTCGAATCATTTGTGCATAATCAGAACAACATTGACATCATATGTTGACGCAGGAAGATCGCGTAGTGTGTGCCTCGGCTGTACGAGGATGACCATGAGAGGAGAAGGATCAGTGAGTATTACATCTGTCCAACATCAGAATCGAAAACTGCGCTAGGGGCATGGGCAAAAAAATAACAGACTGCAAGATGTGAGGTCCTAACCAAAAAAGAGAAAAAGGTTTTTCAGAGAAGCATTTAGAAAAAAAAGTGAGAAGGGGCCAGGCCGCTAAAAATTAGAAAACCTCACTATGTTTGATGGGAGGGTAAACGAAGACAATCTCCATGTACGCGCGCGCGTTGTCATGAAGATGGAGGGGGAGGGAAGAAAGGGAGGAGGACGGGGGACCAAAGCCGAAGGGGGGCATTTGGCAAAGGGCTGGGGGGGCCGGTCATTACAGCTGAGGGAAGCGGTTTTAACACGGGCCAAAGACCGAGAGAGGCGGGGACGCAATATTGGTAACAGTATACCTAGTGCATGTATAGGGAAGCTATATCATGGTATCTGAACTTTTTTTTTGTCTACAAAAGGTAAAAGGGTATGTCAAGAATCATGTAAATTATACCCCAAAAGCAGTTAATTGATAGTAACGTATAAATAAATTATAAAACTGGAATATTCCTTTAAAAGGATTAGCATGTGGCTTGACTTATTCCCATTTCACACACCAGAATCGTTATCAGTGTAACAGCAGTCCATGTTCAGGAAATGTGAGGATTGTGTAGCAGAACATAAGCAGTAGTGTTTGCCATTATTTTGGTGAAGTCTTTTTATTTTTTGCACCTTTTACACTGAATTAAAGTGATTTCCTCATGATCAAAATGGGCATGGAGTTGAGATGAAAAAAGTTATCATTTGTAAAAGCGAAGAAAACACACAACAAAAGTCACCTTTATTCATATAGTTGCTTTAAACTAAAACAGATTGTGTCCAAGCAGCTAGACAACATTAATTAGAGGAGAAAACAGTGTGTCAATATGCAAAATGACAGTTACAGGCAGTTCATGTCATTAGATTCGGTGCATTGTCCATCAGCCAGCTTAGTTCAGTTTTGAAACTAGTATCTGTTCAATGGTACGAAATCAAAGTTCACCGATATAAACAGTTCAAGTAAAGTGTCCCCCAACTAAGCAAGCCAGAAGCGACAGCGGCAAAAGGAACCAAAACTCCATCGGTGACAGAATGGAGAAAAAACCTTGGGAGAAACCAGGAGGCTCAGTCGATGGGCCAGTTCTCCTCTGGCCAGACTAAAACAGCAGTTCACTTCAGGCTGCAGCAAGAGTCAGATGTGTGCAGAAGACTCCATCTGGTTCCTGTGGTCTTGTCCGGTGGTGGTCGTCTGAGACAAGGTGCTTTACAGGGGATCTGTCTCTGGGGCTCATCTAGTTGTCCCTGGTTTCCACACTGACATTCAGGGCTGTAGGAGTCCTTCTAGTGCTGATCCACCATCTGGGCTGGATACGTGCTGGATCCGGGTGACTGTGAAAGTGACGCCATCTGACCACAGCCTGGATGCAGACTGGATCCTGAGGTGGCTGGTGACCTGAATAAGAGAGAAACAGACTAGTATATTAGTGTAGATGCCATTCTTTACAATGATGTAGCAAGTACATCCAGGTGTTATGGGAAGTGTTCCGGTTCCGGGTTTTACTAATTAGTACAGCCTAAAAATCCTTTACTTGGACTTTGGATGTGGGAAGTATATTAGAGTGTGTTATGTGTAAACCAGGTTAAAGAGATGGGTCTTTAATCAGATTTAAGCTACCAGAGTCATGTCTGCCTCGAACAATGTTAGGTAGGTTAATCCAGAGTTTTGGTAGAAATAGGAAAGGTCTGCATGCGCAGTTGGCTACTATACTGAGGCTAAATATTCAGGGCTTTATAAATAACTAATTAAGATTTTAAAATCTTTACAATGTTAATGATTTGCCAGTGCAGTGTTAACAGAACCGGGCCATGTATCTATGCCTTCCTGGTTCTAAATGGAACTCTAGCTGCTGCATTTTAGCTAACTGGAGTTTGTTTTACTAGGCGTGCAGAACAATTCACCAATAAAGCATTACAATAAATCTAACCTTGAGGTGTGGTATAGGGTGTATTTCTGCATTTGGCGATTCTGAGATTTGACATTGAGGCATGTCAAAGTACAGCATAATAAAGCGATTGAGCGTGCCATATGCATTGTTATCACTAAATTACACTACAGCATGTTATATGATGCTATATTGTCATGGGCTAGGGACGATCACTCTTATTTTCTTAGCCATGTTTTCATTCCCCCCCTCCCGCTCATGCATTAGGTGCTCCTCATGCTCCAGCTGTTTGCAGGATTACGCAAATAAGCGTGCTTACGTATTGGTGTACCTGCTCTTTCCCACTTGCTCTGTGATTTCTCTGGTTTCGCCAAATTATTGTTGGTGGTTACCTGCCAGAGTTGTCTATCTATTAAATTCTACCTGTCCTCCTGCAGTCTCTCCCTCCTGACACTCGCCCAGTGTTTCTGGAGTCTGGTTTCAACTAAAATCTTCTTGACTGTTCTACTGAAGAAAAAAAGCTCACCTTCTCTTGGATGGCCTGGGGACGGCAATTTTTATTTCCACTTAAAGTTGGCGTTTTTGGGATTTTTTAATAAATTAGTGACCAACCTTCACTCTTGGGTCCTTTGTTCAATACTGTGACAGTAGCTTCACAGTAGATCGTAAATGTAAGCATGTGACAGGCTCACACAATCAGCTGCAGTTCTGTGAAAAACGAACTAAAAGTGAGTCTTGATTTACTGAAAATCTTGACATCTCCTTGCTGTTTTTGGCAAGAGTAATGGTGAATGAGCTGATCCATTTATAAAACTGATCTGAATAATTCACTCCTGGTAATGTATGTTCTGCAGAAGAAGACAGTTACACAGGGTTTGCACAACAGGTTAAATAATTAAAAATTTGTTTTTTCAATTGTTCTTTTGATACTTTTGCAATGCTTCACCATTTCAAGTCTTTGACAGTCAGTTGGGGAATTTTAAATTAGAGAAATTGGAGTCTGAAACTTCCCTTCTCCAAATCAAACCTGTGAAGCTCATTTTGAAATGGCAGCCAAAATATTGCTCTCTTATGATCTGTGTCTGAGGGAAGGCTAATTAGGGTTGATGATGGTGATCAGTGGGTCTCTCAGTGCTGTGGAAGCTGTGAGGGCCTCAAGGGATGGCATCAGAGAAGGATTGATTTGAGAGCTCCTCAGTTCAGAGAAGTGGTTATTCACTGCGGGCCAAGAGTCGGCAAGTTAGTAGAGAAAATGAAGATGGCATGAACCCCTATTATATTGAACAACACCGTATGAGACAGGATGGGATTGTTTAAATCGGCCGATACGAGGATGACATGACCTCAAGGCTCTAAAGGGTATGCAGCACTGCATTAAATGGGCTGATGGGTGTATGGGGTGACCTCAAGGCTCTAAAGGGCAAAGTGCAAACTTGCATGCATATGATTCGTATACATATACTCTGAAAATAACTGAAAAAAATTGGTGTAGGATTTTCTTTGAAATAATAATTTTCATCACAATGGAATATAGTGTCATTAAACATTGCATATTGCAAGTATAAAACCCCTTAATTTCACTTATAATTAAGCCCCATTCAAAGCATGCTTTCGTTAAAAGTTTCGGGTTGTCAACATAAAAAAATTTTCATGTATTTGATTGGTTTACATTACTCTCCAAAATTTAAATCTAGCAGATTGCATAAGAGAATTACACTAATCAAAAACCAAGAAATCAAGGGTTTAAAGAAAAATAATAATATTGTATAGATCACAAATAATGTGGTTGAGTAAATCGGATAATCTGTGTTTTTCCCTTTTTCTGTGTATGTTAGTATTTAAATTTAAAACATCATGAATGAGCAATGAATAATAGCATATCTATAAAATTAACTTCAATAAATGCTGTAAATGTATATGATACCTAAAGCAACTAATCATCCGTGTTGCATTATTGACTGATGTTGTCTGGGTTTGACAAATACTCAAATACATATTCAATGGGTATTTTTACTCTATCACAAGGTCTGACTGCAAACAAACTGTTCATTGTTTGCTGACTAAATTTAAACAAAGTTCTGAATCATTCTCATCGTAGTGGTCAAGGACAAATAAATCTGTTAGTGTGGGTTCTTCTGGGATCTGTTTGCTTTGATCTGGTTTGAGCTCATGGGGTTTAGTCATGTTCGCCTCATGTGATTACCAGCAAACAAGTTTAAAATAACCTGCCCTGCTGACTTCTAGCTGGTCTAGATGGTTGAAACTTTGGACTATCTGCTAATGGTCCTGGTTTCTTGCTTGTAGACCACATGTTGGTTAAGAGCTGGTTGGGCATCTTGAACCAGCAACAAAATATCTAAATCATGTTAAACAAGTGTGAACTTTTTTGCCGCCTCAGGCCTGACCAAGACTTCTGAAGAGTTCTTTTTTTTATTTTTTATTTTTATAATCTAAGCAAGAAGCCTGCCAATCCACATTAGGTTGAGAGTAATATGCCTTAAGAGCAGAGAAGAAACATTTTGACGTGCCAAAGCAAAGATAAATCCCATGATGCATTTCACACTGATGACCAGGGCATATGACCCGTTGGTTCTGAGATTAGAAACCTTTTTAAGTCAGCTCATTTCTGTCTCACACACACACACAAAACACACACACACACATTTTCTAGAGTCTTTCTCCCCCTTTTACTCTAATAGGTCCCAAAGCAGCACTGAAGCTGTGATTGATGCTGCTCTGTGACCATATATCACACACACACACCATACAGTGGGGCACTTTTTCATTTCAGCCACCCACACACACATCACACATACAACTCATTTTTACTTATTCTGGAAATATTGTAAGAGCTCTTGCCCATACTAATCTCACCCCCATAATGCTAGGATTTTTGGGTAAAATGGGAAACCACTACATGAGGTTACTAGGGTGCTCTGAGTAGTTGTTGAGGTTACTTGATTTTTTGAGCATAGCTAGTTTGCTAGGGTGTTATGGTGTGATTTTTGCCATATTCAGGGTTGGGGACTATGGTTCATTCAAGTCATGTCTAAAAGATCGTATTACGAGTGACCACATAAGAACGTCACCACAATGTCTATTACAGGTGGAAAACTGAAATTTAAGATAGGAATGAGAACATTACTGGACATATGGGGTGTGCGAATGTAATTGTTGTTTTAACGATGCGAGTTGACTTTAAAAAAATTTATCGTTATTTGAATAGGGGACAAACATAAACATAAATTTCCCGTCAAAGACTGGAAAAAAATGTACTGCAATAGAGATTATAGCTGACACAAATTTTATCTAATGTCCCTAGAAAGGCTTTATAATAAAGGCTTTATTTAGCTATAAATAACCAAAATAATTATAAAAAAAATCTGTAGCCTAACAAAAAACAAAAAAACAATGTAACAAATCCTTCATACAATATCCTCATACATTACAAACACAATGCATAACAACTCAGCCCAAGTTTTATAGACTTTTCCCATCCTAATAAAAACTAGTAAGGAAGCATATGAAAATTGAAATATGCGTACAGGTTGGTTTATTTTGAGCCTATACCTAACCGCAATGTAAAAGACTTTATATCTTGTATCACTTTAAACTCATTGGCAACATATTCCAAAGTTGATCCCTTTTCAGAAAATGCTCTTTGCCCTTGTGATGTTCTACAAAACCCAATCCTGCAGTTTCCAACCTCGGTGCTTGATGTGGTTCGGGCCCGTATCACGTGTATCTTTACCAAATTACATAAAAAGAAGGTCTTATTACGCAAAGCATTTAAAAATCAATTCATGTATGATACATTTTTTAATTAAGCATATGCCATTTCTTAAAATATGACAGTGATGTCATTGATTTGGCTTTTTATCCACAATTTTAAAAGCCTGATTATACAGCATTCAATTTTCTAATTAAAAAATCGGAGTTTGAGACCATACTGTAATACAATATGAGATAAGGGACAAAATCATTGTATGCAGGAACATATGAGCTGCCTCAGTTGTAATGTAAAGCCTAATAAGTTTAAAACGATTTAGTCATCTTAAAAATTTTTGAAAGTCTTTTATATGTTTGTCAATTTAAGTCATGAATCCAGAACTACTCCTAAAAAAACTAACTTCATTTTCCTCCTCTATTCTTTGTTAAGTACCCTATTTTAAATTTTTCTGTTTTCTTTCTGTTAGAAAACACAAAAAAAAGTTTTCTAACATTTAATGTAAGATTATTTTCCTGGAGCCTCTGGATTTTCTTTTCCATTTGCTAATTTTAGCAATAGCTGATGACTTAGCAGATGTGTATTACTGTATCATTAGCATAGAGTGACATTCAACATCTGGACAACTACATGGCAAGCAAAATCATTTATAAACAAACTAAAAAGCAATGGACCTAAAATTGAGCCTTGAGGTAAACCCGTTTTGTTCCTTATAAACACTGATTTTGTATCTCGATTTTACACACGCTCCCTTTATGTAGGGATTATATAAGACCACAATATTAAATTGCATAGGAGGAGAAAGTATCACGTTTATGGCTATACGTTCAAGTTTCCTATTTAAATCAATTTCAGTACACTTAAAAATTTCTCTAATATTGTCCGAAACTCCACCGCCCTTACTAGATGATAAGTGAAAGTGACGTGACATACAGCAAAGTATGGTGACCCATACTCAGAATTCATGTCTGCATTTAACTCATCCAAAGTGCACACAGCAGTGAACACACACACACCGTGAACACACACCCGGAGCAGTGGGCAGCCATTTATGCTGCGGCTACCAGGGAGCAGTTGGGGGTTCGGTGCCTTGTTCAAGGGTTACCTCAGTAGTGGTATTGCCGGCCCGAGACTCGAACCAACAACCTTAGGGTTAGGAGTCCTTAATCTGTCTTTCCTAAAATATTTATAACCAGGAATATTTATCATATTTGTAGGAATGTTGTGGTGAAGCCATGTTTCACTTAAACCAATGTAATCTAAATTTGATTCAGTTAAAAGTATATTAACCTGATCTAACTTTTGCATCAAACTCCTATTGTTTATGTGTCCACCTAAAATTCCTTGTGGTTTAGACTGGGTGTTCCACACAACGTTTGCATGATTTACAGTTCGAAAAAGCAAATGACTTTTTTGCCTCATCAATGCGCTGCATTCATCTGTAACTGACCTTAGCTCCTGATTAGCTTGTTCAAATAACTGAGCTCTTCCAGCGAACAAATTTTTTCCCACCACAACCCAGTTTCACTGGAAAATGACACATCACAGGTCCGTCACTGTCTGATGTTTAATTTCAAAATGAAAAGCCCTCCATTACTCCTATATATTTACAAAATAATGAGCCTCACCCCCAGCTCTCATATATATGCTGCTGTGTCTGTACTTTCAAAGTCTATAAAATATAAATCCTAGATTGAACCTCAGATTGAAGAGTACACTACAGTGTCAGTTACAACCTTTTCAGGACTGATGTGGAATCACGAAATAGAGCCCCCACAAAACTCTGCATATCTGTTGTGTCTCTACATTCAAAAAAGCTATAAAATATAACCCCGTATTTACAACATATGCTACCAGCAGGGGCAACCAAGACGCATAGACCAGATAAACCTGAAACCCCTTCCACAGTTCACTTCTGAAGTCAATTTAAATGCGGTTTACATCCCATTTTTACATTTCGTAATATTGAATATATCACTGGTTTGTGACTTCAGTGCAGCAAAGTTTTAAAAATATATTTTACATTATTTATTATTTATTTTTGCGGAATGCTTTAGATTAGGGAACACATATTGACTAGTGCATATTAATAGTTTGCTCTCATAACCTCCAATTTGCTCTTATTATAGTTAGTAGGTTGTACGTGTTAGTTATGTGTAGGTTAAGGGAGTCCAGAATACAGTCACGCATAATATGTGCTTTATAATACTATAAACGACAATAGGCTAGTAATATGTAATGCTTAAGCAGCTAGTTAAAAGTGAATACTGTTCCCTTAATATCAAGTGTTTCCTTTATTTTAAATATAAAAACATTTGTTGCAGTAAAAAAAAAAAAATAGAAACATCTTTTTAGAATTCAGTTTTATGAAAAATCAGTTTTTATGTTTGTCTAAAAATTGACAGTGATAAAAGACGAATTGCACACAGAATTATGCATACAACATCAGAGTGGAAAAGAAACTTTTCTTTAAGTCAGTTAAAGATAACTCACATCTGTAATAATGTACTCATTTATTTCAGAAAGAAAGAAAGAAAAATAGGCAGGGCTGTTTAATCTGTGTCTGAATAAATGTGGAAGTGAATACTGATTTGACACCTCTTCAGATCGAGGCTGTTTTTGCTGTATATTTAGCCTTTCAGAACTGTGTGTGTGTGTGTGTGTGTGTGTGTGTGTGTGTGTGTGTGTGTGTGTGTGTGTGTGTGTGTGTGTGTGTGTACGAGTGTGTGTGTGAGTGACCAGCCACATTGGCTTCTCAGGGATGACATGAAGGTGAAGCAGCATATGCTCTCGATGGAGAGAACATTTATTAAACACACACAACCTGGAATAGCTGCAAAAGTTTTTCACAAGCTGAAGAGATTATACAGTCTAAAGCAAAAGGCACTTGCAGAGCTGCTTCTATCTCTCTGGCCGTAAAAGATCTATAGAGTTTATTGAAGTGTGTGGGTGGTGTGTCTGTGTGGCTGTGTGTACTCAGATAATTACTCCAGACGAATGGTGCCATTTTCCCGTGGGCAGTACTGCACTGATGAGTGATCGTACCTTGATGATACTAACCACTCACTAAGCCCTTCCAAACCTGTAGGAGCAGTGTAACCATCCCGAGTACATCTGTCTCAGAGTACCCTGTCAAACTTGGCAATGAAAACTGCACTGTTCCCGGATCAGTGGTAATTCACAATTGACGCCAGTATGTTCAGATGAACTATCATTTTTGTTTGATAAACATAATATACAGAAATGTGTACTAGCTGCTATTTTACAAATACTGTAGTATATGAAACAGCTTGTAACTATAAATGTTTCAAACTTTTTTTATGCTACATGGTCATACTTTTCATTCAGTGGCTTCTAGTTAGAATAAACAGTTTTTAAATAAAATCTCCTAAATAAACAGAACTGCAAAGAATTGGTTACATGTAGGTTTCCCTAAACACACCCCCATCTTCCATTGGCCTGAAAAAACAAATAGCCCCACCATAATCTCATGCCATTGGCTGAGTGTGCTCCTGTGTTACCCTTAGGTGGTTTTCCAAAAGCATCAGTTAGCCAGTATGGTCGCAAGTCCATCGGTACCAACATAGTTCAACGATTCGGTGTTTCCACAGTTCCACAGTTCAAGAAAAGCATTCGCAAACAGCGCCGTCAAACGTACTGTTGAGACTATGCTCTTCAACCGTGGTTTGATATATATATATGTATTAGTATTATCCACAAGAATGGCAGTTTTTGAACGGTAATGCATGGCCACAAAAGCGTAAGGAAACCCCGAGTATGATGTAAGCAGAATGAATCAACATCAAGTAAAGCAAAATGCAGAAAGGAACTAAAATGGTATAGGATTTTAAACAATGGCTCTTTTTTGTGATGGGCTGTTGTTGGAAGCAGCAGAAAAGTGGTTTTAAATATGGTAAATTGGCTTTCTCCTTCTGAGGGATGGTTACTGGTTAGTTTCTAAAGTTGAAGAATTTTTTTCACAGATTAATAAAGGGAACAGGTGGACGCTTGGTATATTGATGGAAGATCTAACATGTTTTAGCAATGAATATCATATTATCCTTTCCTAAAAATTATTTTTGATAAAATAAATTCTGAATAACACCTTTAAATGGCCTAAATTAGAAGAATTCTTGAAGTTCTAGTTAATAATTTAATAGAATTAATGTTAAACTTAGTTTTAGGAAAACCCTAGTTCCGTTATATATTTGATGTTTGTGGTATTTCCTATTTAGTTATTTGTTCCATTTATGATGCTTGTCCGGTAATCTGGCTAAGAAATCTTCAATACTGTACCCGGGCCAGTGCTGTTGGCCGTAGAAAAACCACAGTTCTATACTTGTCAGGGACATGAGTGAATGGATTGCTTTTTCCTGAGATGGTTTCTGTAATATAGACTGCAATTTTGAGAAAGTATTTAAATAGGAAAACAAAAATTACTACCTCACCTTTACATTTGTAAGGTCAAAGTGCACTACAATGAATTGGGATACATACAAATCACAGTGAACTCTGTTCCTGTAGCCGCTGGTTCGGCACACTACATACTACATACTACAGACACAGAGTAGTATGGCTGTATGCTGTATGGAACAAAACCACATGTTCATGCACATGAAAAGACATTAGATCAGATCAGGCCTGATGTGTTTTGACATCTGGAGGCAGGATGTTTCTGTGCGAGATACTGTCTGAGTGGTTGATTTTGGACAGTGATTCATAATGCATAAAAACAGATGTCTCTTGTATTATAGATTACCAAAAACGAGCTGATTTACTGGCTGAGTGTTTGCCCTAAACCAGCAGAAATGGTTGCATCAGTTCCTCTGTGATCTAAACAGTTTTGAAAAATTGGAATTAGAGGCCAATAAAAATGCTGCTATAGAAAAAAAACATCCTTCCTCCTGAATCTGATCTAATTTCATTTTACGAATTGAATTAATCTTATGTTTTAAGAAAAATGTTGTAATTATGTAGAACATCTAAAGTTCTTTGCTGCACCACTTTAGTAGAAGTGCCTTGAATCGTTCATATGAAGATGTAATTACTCACAGAGCGCCCTTTCCTTTTGATTTAATTAAATGTTTTTTGCCTTTCATCATTCTTACTTGAGTTCCTTGTTTAAATCCTTGTTGAACGTGTAAATCCGTGTGAGTTGTGATTCTTCACTTCAGTCCAGCACGTGTTTCAGCTGATGTTATTAATTGTGTTTGGTTGATAGTCATGACTCTGCTTTGCTCGTTTCAGGTAAAATGTTCAAGTCATTAGACTTGCCGTGATCGTGGAGTTTATGCTAATGTTCTACAAAGACAAGCCCATTGATTGGCTGTTGGACCACATCATGTGGGTGAAGGTGTGCAATCCTGAAAAAGATGCGGTAAGAATTATACAGCTCTCTTCTTCTATTGTTATTCTAATTCTTATTCTTTTTGCTAGTTCATTGTATGAATCATCTTTTTGTGTTTTTGTGACCCTGGAGCACAAAACCAGTCAAAGAGTCAAATTTTGAAATTGAGATTTATACATTCTCTGAAAGGGGAAAATAAATAAGTTTTCCCCCACTGATGTAGGTTTGTTAGGAGGACAATATTTGGGAGATACAACTATATGAAAATCTGGAATCTGAGGGTGTAAAAAACACAAAATACTGAGAAAATCACCTTTAAAGTTGTCCAAATTAAGTTCTTAGCAAGGCATATTACTAAACAAAAATTATGTTTTTATATATTTACGGTAGGAAATTTACTAAATATCTTCATGGAAGGTGATCTTTACTTAATGTCCTAATGATTTTTAGCATAAAAGAAAAATCTATCATTTGACCCATGCAGTGTATTTTTGGCTATTGCTATAAATATACCACACGCTAAGACTGGTTTGTGGTCCAGTGTCACACATGTGTAAAGATTTTAATAATTATTAGCCGATGCAAGTCATAGCTATGTGTTGGAGTATATTTTTCTCCTTGAGATATTTTTAAATATGCATATTTTTATTGCAACCATCATAGCTATTTCAACACACAAATCATGCCCTAAATAAAATAAATAAAAAAATAATCGTAATTGCATCACCATCCTTCAGGAAGTGAAATCTATATGAATAAGTAAGTCTCATTTTTGTCATTTTATCTCATGTTTTATTAGGTTTGTTGGGAAATTTTGGTTACACTTTATTTTAAGGTGTCTTGTTACAGTTTAATTATACATTCAAGTACTAAGTACGTTAATTAACTACATGTATTACTATATGGTTAGGGTTTGGCTTGCATGTAATTATGCAAAATTAATTGTTATTATACTAGTAAGTACATGTAGCGTGTAACAAGGACACCTTAAAATACAGTGTTACCGAAATTTTTGACCGGATGTTCCAATAGCAACATATACTGAGGTATATCAGCAATAAAATGATACTTTAATGACTACCTTGTTGTATCTGACCTTGAGGGATGAGGCAAGTATGTCTAAACTGGATAGTAATATGTCGTTAATTAATGTGAATTAATCATCTTAAATATGGTGCAAAGTTAACAACACTTCTAGAAAGGACTTAGCATTTAGAAGTCATACCTGAATGATTAAGACCATGTTAACACTCCCAGAAACAAAATGGTTGTCATCCTCTTTTCAGAAGCAGTTTATCCAGCACCCCAAATTTTACATTAAATCCAAACAGAATGAAACAACTATTGTTAAATGGATAGTTCGCCCAAAATGAAAATCATCATTTACTTACGATCAGCTCCAAACCCATAAGGCTTTTTTTCATCTTTGAAACACAAATAAAGATATTTTAATGAAACCTGAGAGATTCTCCAGTGAAAGTCCGTTACACTAAAACTTTCATGCTTCAAAAAGTACAAAAAAAAAACAGTGTAAAAGTAATCAATATGAATCAGGTGTCCATGGTGCTTCATAATCATGATGAACAGAATTCATTTAGGCTTTTATTCACATATAAAAATTGATCATCACACATACATAGATATCATCAAAATGGTAAACGAAAGTTTAACTGCGTTTTTTGTTGCTCAAGATTTGATGTCTTTATCAACTTTTGAAGCTTGAAATCTTTTGGGATAGTGGAGCTTCAGTGGTGCCTCAGAAATCTTCGTTTCTCAAAATATCTTTATTTGTGTTTTGAAGATAAATGAGAATCGAAATGGGTTTGGAATGAAATTAGGATGAGGTGAATGATACATTTTCAGCAAAACCATCCCTTAAAGCAGTGAGGTGCTAGAAAAATGGGTGAAACCGCTCTCTCGGGAGTTGCTCACAGCAGCTCTGCAGTCTAAAGGTATCTGAACATAATTCATACGCCCACAGAGATTAAAACTCTATAAAAAAAAGGGAAAACTGTTGCCTGTGGTTTATTAAAATTGTAAGATGTTAATGCATCTCAGTTTTTTTAAATGCTGTGTATGTGGCCAGATTGATCAATGGATAATTTGTTTTGATCTGAGACTTCTGTTTAAAGGTACTTAGCTGTTATATAATGTATAAAATGTTCTTGTGTCCCACAGAAAAAATTGTGACAGGCAGAAAGCAAACCTAGCATCCCCTTTAAACCGTCTCTCTTCCAGCACGTTGGAACACACTCTTCCCTCGCTGGAAAGATCCAGAAACTCAAGGTGATCTTTTACCAAATGGATGTATTATATGTGAGGGGGTTTTTTTTATTTTTACACTACCAGTCAAAAGTTTTGAACACTAAGATTTTAAAGAATTCTCTTCTGCTCACCCAAACCTGCATGTATTTGATCCAAAATAGCAAAAAAGGGAGAATATTGTGAAATATTTTTACTATTTAGAATAACTGCTTTCTATTTGAATATATTTTAAATGTAATTTCCTCTGATTTCAAAGCTGATTTCTTTAATGAACAGAAATTTTGAAGAACAGCATTTATCTGAAATAGAAGTTATAAATGTCTTTATCACACTCTTTATCAATTTAAAGCATCCTTGCTTTTTTGATTTCTATAATTTCTTTCCCCCAAAAAATTAAATAAAAAAAATAAATAATTATACTGATTCAAGCGTTAAATGGTATAGTGTATACTGTTACAAAA
The DNA here is from genome assembly GCF_018340385.1 of Cyprinus carpio. Lineage (NCBI taxonomy): Eukaryota > Metazoa > Chordata > Actinopteri > Cypriniformes > Cyprinidae > Cyprinus > Cyprinus carpio. Next base: position 7,907,719 of record NC_056585.1, read on the forward strand.
GCTTTTTATTTCAATACTGCTGATCTTTGGATCTTTCTATTCATCAATGAATCTAAAGTGTTGAGATAATACTAGAATAATGTTTCTTGAGCAGCAACAAAAAGAAAGAAAATAAAAACATTAAATAATGAAGGATCATGTGACACCTGAGAAATTGAAGTAAACTACTTTTTTAAAAGTAATATTCCAGAATAATACTTTTAAAAGATAAAGATATTCTAAAAGAAGATCGTTAAAGGTGCTTGATATCTGAGTGGCTGAGCCGTTAAATTGAAAAAAAGTAAATTAAACTACAAACATCACCTTTGTTTAAAGAAAAAAGTGGTATGAAAGAAAAGTGAACCATTTTTTGTTTCTGAGGACTTAAAAGAAAATTATGGTATTAAAGTAAAGACTGTGTTTTAAAATAGTATCATTTACTAAAGTTTATATATTGCTGCTGATTTTATGATTCTGTGAAACCTTACTAAAAGTATAGATGTAATAACCATTGTTAATTAAAAAATAAATAAAGAGAAAATGAATCCGTGGTTTTTTTAAAGAATTTATCACAGCTACGGGGGTTTTAAGTTTTAGAAACTCCGCTTCAGATAAAATGATTAAATTAACCCCCTTACGTATATAAAATTAAAAATCAAGTAAACCAAGCACGTTTTTACGCTTAATTGGCTGTTTTTTTGATCATAAAATATTTTTTAATAAAGGCTTGGTGAAATAGAAAGAAGCTATAAAAAAATAAAGTATTTAAAGAAGACATTTAAAACAAGATCAAATTCAAAAACGTTTGACTTCTATTTTATATATAACGAATATGATTTTATATGGTGTGTGTGTGGGTGTGTGTGTGGGAATCTTGTTATACATTTGTTACCCTAAAGATAAAGAGCAGTCTGCCCCAGAAAAATGGACATTTCTATTAAAGATTTTTATATTGCAAAGAAACAGTACCCAGAAGGCAGCTTATTTTCCTATTCAATCAGCATGTGTCCCTTCTCAGGCTTTTATTCTCTCCAGAATGAAGATTGCCATGGCCATGAGTTCAAAAAAGAAAAAGGAACCGCCCCTTTCTGAGTCCCTATTGAAATGAACTTCTTGCTAAAAGAATGTTTTGAATACATCTGACGCTCCATTTCCTACAGATACATAAAAAGAATGCTCAATCACTGTCCTCTGTCTGGTCATTCGTTGTTCTAAATATTTCGATCACGTTTATCAACCTTTGGTGTGTTTTGGCATAAAAAAAGTTTACGTAAGCTTTCATAAAGTTTGTTGAATGTGAATTTAGCGCGTAATCTTTCGTGGTAGTTTTTAAAAAATGATACTAAATATAAAGTTATTGTGTAAGTGGTAAATATTTAGCGTAAATAAAATTATTATAACATCCTTGATCTTGTATTTTTAATTTGTGTTCTAATTTGCCTTTCCATCCACAAGAAACCGGCTCATGTTTAGTTTTGGCCCGTGCGGATAAATAAAAAGTACCACTTTACATTAAAGTCTCTTTGTTAACATTATTAATGTAAACATCTTTTTCACAGTGTTAAAAATAGAAATGTAAAGAAATTACCATGTTTAAACTAAGACAATAATCTAATAGAATTATTTTAAAACTTTTTAACTATAAACAGTTTATAAAGTTATGTAGTCAGTCTTCAATTAATTAACTTCCAGTAGAGAGATAATAAATTCACTAGCAAAAGAGATAGAGAGAAAGTAAATGCTTTTTAGACAAGACAGTGAGTGATGATTTTGTTGTGCGACAGTGGACCCACCAGTGATATTTTGGTGGCGATTTTGCTAATGAAATACTGATGGCAGAGAATGGCGAGAGAACTTTATTAAGTCGGTCTTTGTCTCTCGTGAGATTTTTATAATGGACTGAGCAACTTTTGGAAACTGCTATTGTGGACTGAGGTGGTTAAATGAAAACCCCTTATTATGTAGACATAGCCTGAAAGTCTGGAACACAGACAATAACTCTAACCATCAAGCCATTTGCAAAGTAGTAAATAAAGTAATGAATGCATGAAACTGTCAGGACAACCTTTTAATGAAAACCTTCATATAGAAAACCAAAAAAAATTTTTAAAATCTTTTTTTTTGCCAAAAGTTTTGTATTTGAAGAATTACCCTTTTTTTTTGGGCAGGATAAGGTTTGGGGAAGGGGCAGGACGTTGCATAAAGGTCACGCTAACCCGCAGCTGGGGGAACCCCCATCGGAAGACAAAACCAGCTTTTCACACGGGAAAGGCCATTTTGGGAGGGGAAATTTCTTTGGGCATTCACACCTTTGGCCGGAGACTTCATCGATCCGGGTTCTTCCCCACCTGCCCATAGAGGGTACATACGACAGATTCTAAAGAAAAAAACCCTCAGGTTACGCCTACATGAACACCAACATCTTTAAAAAAAGCCTTTTTCTCTGTTGGGCCAAACAGTAAAACCAAATTTGTTATGCCTCTCAAAGACCCTTTTTTAGCCAAAAAGACAGCACGGGAATATCTCCTTTTCCCAGGGGAAACAGTCCCAAACCCTTGCGATGAGATCACTTGAAAATTAATTCAATTTTTAGCTACCCAAAAAGCTTTCAACAACAACAGTCCAACTGAATTGAAAATCTTCCCCCGGTTTTTGGGTTTCTCAAGTCAAGTAAAGTAAGCCCTGTTTTTTTTTAAATTCTTCCACATGTACAGTAAAATACTACGGAAAAATAAAATTTGGGGTTACTCTCACCCCCCCCCCCGGGGAACAGTAACACAAACCAGAAAGACCCCCCCAAAAAAACCCTAGATAAAAATATAAAAATAAGAAAAAAATTTAAAAATGGAAGGTAAAAAAAGACAAAAAAAAAATAAAAAAAAAGGGTTTAAAAAAAAGCGGGCGAAAGGCCCACTGGGCAGATGATTTAAAAACCATTTAAAAAAAACAGTGCAAAAAAAAGGTTTTTAGTCCCTAAAAAAAATACTTATTCAGTCGTTTAAAGTGAAAAAGGGCCAAGAACATTTTTTTTTTTAAAAACTGATGATGAGGAGGTAAATGCCCTTCCCTTCCTGGTGAAATGAGGTAGTGAGCAGCCCAAATGCTGCCAAAGTGACGGGTTTCATGCATCGTATTTAGTGGAAGGCCCGGGGGATTGGGGACCGGGGGGGGGCCCCTGGGGGGGGTTCAAGTTGGGGTTTTGCCTGGGGCAAAAGGGGGGGGGCAAGTTCGGGAGGACCATTGGAAAGAGATTTTCGGGTTTTTGGGAAAAGTGATTTTAAAATACCCAAGGGGGGGGAAGGGTATTTATATGGGGTTTTGGAGTTGTAGAAAAAAAAATTTTTGGGGAAATTTTTTTGAATGTAAAATTAAAAAATCTTTGGGCCCCGCTGATAAATTCTGATAATTCCTTATTGCATTATCAAAAAAAATGTTTTGCTTTTTAAATTAAAAAAGGGAAAAGTCCCTTAAAAACCCGGGAGCCCTGTGACTGTCCCATAACTGCCAAAATAAAAAAAACAGAGTCAAGGTCCATAAAAGGTATAAAAGGGTTCCTCTGTGTCGGGCCAATTCCCCCAGGCTGCGTATGCTTTTGGGTCACCCCTTTGGAAAAGTTATTTACTTGGCAGTCTAGGGCCCGCCCCCGGGCCTCCCATTTTTTTCCATCCAAAAAATCTTAAATTGTTTTCCCGGAGATAAACGAAGTTTTACGGGTTTTGGGGAAAAAAATTGGGGGAAAGTGATTAAAGGGACAAAATTTCTTTTTGGGGTGGAAGTATCCCTTTTTTTACAAGTTTTTTTACTCGTTTTACTCAGAGTCGGCACGTGCTGCGTTTTTAAACCATGAATTAAAAAATCCCCTTTTGAAAAAATAAATCATTTTGTGTAAAAAAGTTTCGATTTTCCCAAAAAATTTCGGTTAAAAAAAAAGCTTAAAGTTTTTACGCCCTACTTTTTAAAGCATTTGAAACTTGTAAATAGAAATGAATATTATTAAAAATTATAATTATCAGTTATTCTTTTTTAAATTTTAACAGTAAATTGTCTTTTTAAATTGTCTTCATTTCTAAAATTATAAAATGAAAATTTTAAAATTTTTAAAACATTAATTGGTTTATTATTGTTGTTTTTTAGTATTCAGTTTGATTGTGGTCTTTAAAAAACCCAGTGTGAAAGTAAAATGGCTGAGATCGCAATTAAATCTTACTGAAAACTATGTTTGTTTCTTGCATGTCATTTGACCATTGACCAACATCAGAGAATTTTGGGGAAAGTGTCATTTTTAAAAATTGAAATATCCCTGTAAAATTTTTTAGGGGGGTATTAAAAAATAAAAAGTAAACCCCAAGGGGGTCGGTCATTTAAAAAAAAAAAAAAAAAAAAAAAAGTTTTTTTTTTTTTCAAACAATTCGTTTGAGGGTTTTATATTTTTTTACTTTTGGGAAAGGGTTTCTGGCCCTGAAGAAGCGGGAAAACTGTTGTCTGTTTTATAATAGAGTCTTCCCGCAGTCTTTTCCCCCCCCCGCCCGATTTTAAAGCAGCTTTGGGTAATGGGATCAATCCTCAGGAGGCCACATTCATCCGTACATTTGTACCCTAATGGAAAGTCCATGCATATTCTCATGCTTAATTAGAGCTAATAGGTGCTAGTTGTGAATGAACTGCGCTTCATGCTAATGATCCAGTTTTAACAAGCGCAGGTGTTCTTTACACTGTTAAGAGCGGCTCTTACACATGTTTTATAGACAGAAATCTGCAGTGGTTTGTTATTGCTCATGTTTCAGTGCTCCGTAGCTTGAGAAATAAAATTGTTTTTTGGACACGTAAATGTGTCTGAACGTCATTGCATTAAGACATTGTATCAGGGCCATCTGTTGCTCAAAGCTTACCAGAGTTTCTCAGAATTAATTTTTTAAATGTATTTGTAGATATTTATCGCTGCTTTTTCCTATTTATGCAACACAGAAGGGAGATACTGCTCAACCCAAAGTTCAACACAAGATCTCTTGGTTTAATTTTTCAAACGTATGTATGAAAAGTATGGTTGTCCAGTCTTTACGTTGCCACTTGTTTGATATTTCTATAATGCAAAACTAGAATTGTGAACACTACCATTCCAGACGTGTCGGGCCTCAGTAATATTTTAAAAATATAATGTTATATATATTACTATTTAGCAAAAGAAGAGTTAAATTGATCAAAAGTAACAAAAAAGGCATTTAATAATGAAACCATTCGGTTTCAAATCATTTTTGTTCTTCTCGAACTTGTCTATTTATCAAAAGTGATGGTTTCCACATTCATAATCATACGAATCTTTGCTGAGTTGGCAATATGGAAGATTATACTGATTTCTGAAGGATCATGTGTGACTGAAGACTGAGGTACTGGATGCTGAAAATTTCAGCTTGGAATCACAGGAATAAATTATAATTTTAAAGTATATTACAGATAGAAAACGAGGTATTTTAAAAATGTATATAGTTTACCGTAATTTTTGATCAAATAAATACAGTCTTTGTGAGCATAAGACTTCCTTACAAACCAATTTAAAAATCTTGTACAGACCAGCCAACACTTATTTGAACCGGTAGTGTAAATGTTCTAATGTGGCCAACTGTGTGCTGCAGTGCTCTATAAATAACTTCATGATAATGATGATATATGAGGGAAACAATAGGCAGTATAATTCTGGTGTGTGTTTGTAGGTATTTCTTCCGCAGTGGAAACATCGAGCACCCTGGAGACAAGCTCTTCAACACTACGGTGGAGGTCCTTCCTTTCGACGTGAGTCCCTGTCCATGTGTTGCAGATGAACACTAGCAGTGTGGTTTGCTGAAGTCATCGCTGCTGTTGTGAAATTGTTGTGGGTTTTCCCTCTGGACAGGAGAGACCGACTTCACTGCAGCCTCTATAAACACCCCACAATCTGTGACTGAAGCACACAAGCTCAAGACTTCAACTCAGTGTTGAAAATAGTGGGACCCTTGAGCACAAAACCAGTCCTTAAGTCCGCGGGGTATATTTTTAACAATAGCCAAAAATACACTGAATGTGGCAAAATTATAGGATTTTCTTTTATGCCAAAAATTCATTAGGATATTAAAGTACAGATCATGTTCCATGAACGATATTTTGTCAATTTCCTACCGTAAATACAGGTATATCAAAACCGCTAAGTTTTTTTATTAGTTATACATTGCTACGAACTTGGACACACTTTGAAGGTGATTTGCCATCAGTCATTTTGTGTTTTTTTACACCCTCAGATTTCCGATGCTCAAGCCAAATATTGTCCTCCTAACAAAACCATACATCAAATGGAAAGCTTATTTCAGCTTTCCAGAGGATGTATAAAGCTCATTTCGAGAAATTTGACCGCTTATGACTGGTTTTGTGTGTCCCGGGTCACAAATAATGCCATTCCAAACTTTTTGGCCATGGTTCCTCTTTGAGCAGAAGTCAAGCGCTGAATCTATCTAGAGGGATTAAACCTATTTAAAAGGTGCAACATAACTTTTATTATTGAACATATTTTAGGTTTAAGGGATGGGTGTCAATTCCTGTTACAATGTGCCTTGTAACCTGGTGCCCACACCTACAGACATGACCTTATACCTCAAATCACATGCTTGCGGCTGGACATAAACCATTGCAAGCCACAGAGCGCACCATAGCGCCAGTTCCTCTTTCGCTGGTTCTTCACTCAGGAGTAACACAGAAGTTAGAAAGAAGCGGAGCAATCGTTGCTAAAGATTTCCACTTCAAATAACTAAATATGTCTATTTCAGTCAAATGTAAAGCAAATAGTATGTAAGAATCATTGAACCCATTTTGGCAGAACCGAGGGGTTGTAACGCTGTTACAACAAACTAACTTTGTTTTTGGCCAAATTTAAGTGTGAATGTATTCAGGAACGCAAAATGGGGCCCCCCCCCCCCCCCCCCCCAAAAAAACTGAAAAGTAATAAATGGCCAAGATAGTGGACGCAGAAAGATCACTGTCCGAATTACTAAATTACGTTGAACACATTTAGAATCAGATCCTTCTGTAGTTCAGAATCATTTTACAACAATGACGCTAAATGTGTGTTAATGTTGAGCTATGAATTCACAAAAAGTGAAGTCAATGTAAGTATTGTCGGTCACAAACTTATTGATAAGCAGTTATTTGATCTAAGTGCATTTGAGTTAACTGCAATCAATAATGATGGGAAAAAAAATAAGCATTGTAAAGAACTGCCATCAGATAGTTCACCATCGTGTCACATTGTATCGTGCGTTAGGGAGAAGCCGAGGAGTCATGAAGCTGACAGGGACCTCTAGTTCAGCACCACATCGATCCCAGCTCCGCAAATGATACCAGACAGGCCCAGCTCAAATGTTTGCGGTTTAATTCAAGAAAGCAAAAGATTCAAGAGTGACCCTGGTCGAAAAACCCTCCAGCTTTACTGTGATTCAAACAATCCATGTCATGGCCAAACCCATTCTTGGTTCTTAGAGTTTCACACACATGATGTTATGACATCTAGTCTCAGCAAGAGTTGAGTCAAGTTATTTAGTTCTGCTATAGTTAACTAAAAACAACTCTCTCGCCATCACTGCCTGCTGTCTGCAGCCAAAAACCCGTCAGCATCAGACAGTGAGAGTTGCAGGGGAAGTAGTGAGGGAAAGCAAAGCGTGGAGATAAAGATTATACTTCTGTTTTTATGAGCTAAAAGGAACTGTACTGCCAAAGGGTACTTAAAATGTGACCTGCCTGTGTGTGCGGTCGTGTGTGGAGGAAATCATATTCTCCCAGAAAGAGAGCAGAAGAGGGTTGGCACCTGTGATTTAAGACTACAGCCGGAAACAGACGTTCCCCACAAGATTAATAGCGGGATTTTCTACTGTAATGTCTTCTCGTCCTCTCTCTGATTTCTGCTTTTCCTCCTGCTGCAAGGTTGTTTTATATCTCTCTTTTCTTCTCATTTCCGTCTTTGTAAAGCTCCCTTTAGGGACATTTATGGAATTCTACCATATACAGGAAAAATTAGCAGGAAATGCCTGGAGGAAAGAGTAATTTTTGGTCTCTTTTATGCTGTTAATGCAGTTTGGGGAAATTAGAGCGATGCTCTGCTGGGGTTTTGACACATATTTGTCTTCTCTGGGGGTCATATCCACTGAGTTTCGGTCCAAGAAGAAGCCTCGTAAGAGCTGTTTCAGAAAGTTATTTCTGTTGCCAAGGGATGGCTAGACACACATGTTTATGTACACCCGATATCTAGTGTTGTTACACAGGGACAACTGTTACTGTGCTGTGAACAGCCCACTACAGAGACTTCCTCTCTGTAAATAGGTTATGCTTCTTTGCATGCTTTAATTATTTTTTATGCTGTCCATTTTTATTTTTATCTTGACAGACAAAGCCACAACACCAAATGGTTCTATATATCTCTATCACTATCAGAAAGATTCCCTCTGCCAAAACTGACATTTTTAAAATGGAATATCGGCTCAGGTCTTGCAAAAACTCACTTGCCTTTCATAAACTGTTCATTCATATAGAGATATTGCATGCAACAGAATATAATCACCACATATTCTCACACAGAAACAGCTCAATGTATGCCCAAAACTCGATTTGTACTTTTGATGAAGAAAAGAGGTTGTGTCTGTCACAATTCCCTACAAAACTGATTACACAATTCTGAAAGTGCTGTGATGGCTTATGCAAGAGCATTGCTTCGGAGCTTTCAGTTCAGGGTTGGCTGCTAGCTGGTTTTTCTTACTGGCCCAAGTGAAACAGTTCACGCTAAAGTCGGTCTCTGATATCTGGTTTCTGGATATGGCTGGGCTCCCTCCTTCCATATTAGACTATGGAATGTTTTTCTAATAAAAAATTAACTTAATTTAATTCCAGAAATAAACTATTGACCTTAAGCTGTTTACACTTGCCATAGCTTCATGCACAGATCCAAAAAAACACAATCTTAAATTGACTTAAGACATGACTTGTATCCGATATCTGCTTTACTTTATTTTTCTCTTCCCAAACTAGAATGATTCTATTTTGTGGTCACTTGTTCAGCAACACAATTGACCCTTGGGTTTTGACTATGCGGTATATAAAAAAAGGATTTTATATAATTCACTGAACTCAGTTGATGAATTGATGGAGTTTCGGGCAGTTTTGGAATGTGGTTAACAAGGACTCTAGCAAAGATCTTCAGGCGGAAGTTTTTGTTTCACAAAACGGGGAGCGTGTGTATTTTTCTGCTGAAGAACCGATGTGATGGAGTTACTGAAGAGGAGAAGAGGTTTTATGTGCAGAAACACTCCAACACTTTTGTCCCTCTTTCATCAGAATATTCAGTCGGGAAGAGAAGATAAGAAGCGCGGAAGGGAGGGGAGAGAGAAGACGCCAAAGTTACCAGCGCACCGAAGAGGCTTTGCGTCGAGAATAGGTGACAGCTGAAAACATACACTGCACCTGCTGTGAAGTACAATTAATATAGCAGCATGATTCAGCGCACGCATGAACTAACATTCATGCCTAATAAAATAAAGCCTATTTTTTTTGTCTCTGAATGCGGAAACAATGATTTCAGAATTTTTTGATGCACTGTTATCAGCTTGTTGTGAGCTTTTTTCTGATGGTATACATTAAACACCCCTGTCTTGGTTTCATCATCTTTAACCCATTTGTGATATCACATGATATCAGAACTGACGCTCCCTAGTCATATGGCCCTATTTATAAACAGACTCCACAGCGCATTCTCCTGAGAAACGCTGTTACATGACAACATAAACAAGGGAGAATTCAACTCGTGGAAAAGAGATTTTTGTGAATCATTCAATGATTTCCTGTCGTTCTCTCTCGTTACGTTCTTGAGCTCACACATCAAATCCAAGGGGAAAAATCCTACCATTAGCTTTATTTTGAAACGTCTGAAGTTTTTTTTGTGGGTGCAGTATCTTGTCTGTTTTCTCTCTCACTCTCTCTCCTATAGAGGGTTTCTCATTATTATGGATGGATGTGTTTCTGATTACTGTGCCTCAGGGTTTATTGAAGCCTGCCCACTCCTGACCAGAGCGTTAGATATCCCCTCAGTCATTAATATACTGAATATAATCCAGAACAGATGCTTCTGAGCACTGCAGGAACATGGGCAAGCAAAAATATCGTATAAATCATGCAAAAATTTTCAAATGACATTTTGTCCTGCTCTCCTGTATGTTGTTTTTTTTTATCTGCTAATGTGCAGTTCTGGACATTTCACATACAAAAACATAAGTACTTGTGCCACATAAAGAGCGATAACCTATTAATGTTTTGTTTTTCTACTGAATTAATTAAAATATGAAGATTTGGCACGGTCTGCCTCGGCCTTGTATTCCCCACATCTCAAAAGACTTATCCAAATGTTTCTGAAGAGCTTGTCCACAGAGCTAGAGATGTAGCGTGCAGCTCTCACAGTCTGTGTTTGATGCCCGTCCCCTCAGGGAAGTTTGACAACGGGATCGCGGAGGGGGAGGTGGACGCTTCCTTCGGCCCGCTGGAGGCTCTGCGGCTCCTCAGTACGGACTGGATCTCCTTTGTGGGTCAATTCTCAGCGAGGGTACCGCACCAACACAACCGTTCACCATCTGTTCCATCACTCACTGTGACTGTGTCGTTTTGTGTGTGTTTGTGAGTGTGTATATACGTGTCGTGTGTGTGCACGTATATATATTCCTACGTATGTGGTGTGTGTGTGGTATATATAGTGTTGTGTGTGTGTGTGTGTGTGTCGTCTTAAAAAAAAACTGCACTACAATAAAGTGTGTGTGTGTGTGTTGTGCGTGTGGTGTGTGTGGGTGTGTGTGTGTGTGTGTATATATATGTGTGTGTGTGTGTGTGTATATATATGTGTGTGTGTGTGTGTGTGTGTGTATATATGTGTGTGTGTGAGGGTAGTGTGTGTGGTGTGGTGTGGTGTGTGGGTGTTGTGTGTGTGTGTTGTGTGTATATATATATATGTGTGTGGTGTGCGTGTGCGTGTATAATATGATATACAGTAACAGGTCACAAGTTTGGAAACATTACTTATTTTTAATGTTTTTGAAAGAAGTTTCTTCTGCTCATCTAGCATGCATTTATTTGATCAAAAATACAGAAAAAAAATGTAATAGTTGTGATATATATTCCAATTTAAAATATTTGTTTTTAAATTTATTATACTTTAAATTATCATTTATTTCTGTGATGCAAAGCTGAATTTTTAGGATCATTATCACATGATCCTTTAGAAATCATTCTAATATGATGATTCATTATCAAAGTTGGAAACAGTTCTGCTGCTTAATATTTTTTTTGCAGAACATGTGATACTTTTTTTTTAGATACCTTTGATGAATAAAAAGTAAAAAAAAAAAAAAAAGAAGCTATGTTTTTTAAAATATAAATATTTTTGTAATAACAATATACACTACTGGTCAGTAATTTAGGGTCAGTAATTTTTTTTTTCTTTTTTTAAATGGTATCAATACTTTTATTCAGCAAGGATGTGTTAAATTGATAAAAAGTGATAGTAAAGAAAATATATTATTAGAAATATATATTAGAATTTATTTTTTTTTTGAATAAATGCAGTTTCTTTTTACCTTTTATTCATCAAATATATTAGACAGCAGAACTGTTTTCCCAACACTCATAATAAATCAGAATATTAGAATGATTTCTAAATGATCATGTGATAGACTGAATGTTACATGTGACACTGAAGGCTGGAGTAATGATACTGAAAATTCAGGCTTTTGCATCACAGGAATAGAGGTATTTTTTTTTGAAAGTACTGTTCAAATAAGAAACTTATTATTTTAAGTTGTATCTTCTTCCTATATTACTATTTTTTTCTGTATTTTTGGGGGGGAATCAATCATGCTGACTTGATGTGCAGAAAGAGACTCTTTCAAAACATTACAATAGTAATGTTTCCAAACTTTGACTTCTGTTCTGTATGTTGTATAATATATCTATATATATATTAATATATATATATATATATATATATATATATATATATAGTATATATATAGACACGTGTGTGGGTGTGTGTGATATTATATATATATATGTGTGTGTGTGATTGTGTGTGTTGTGTATATATACAGTATCTATTTGTGTGTGTGTGTGTGTGTGTGTGTGTGTGTGTGTGTGTGTGCGTGTGTGCATATATGATTTGTATATATTATATATATATATATATCATATATTATATATATATGTGTGTGTGTGTGTGTGTGTGTGTGTGTGTGTGTGTGTGTGTGTGTGTGTGTGTGTGTGTGAAGCATGTATGCTCAAAAAAATAAAAAATTATAAAAAATAAGCAAATATATATGAAACTGTGTTTTAATATACATTTTAATTATTAATGTATAACTTATATCCAATATACACTCGTGTTCAAAAAAAGTTTGGGTTGACAAGATTTTACATTTTTTGAAAGATGTATCTTGTGGCCCTCCAAGGTTGCATTTATTTTATTGAAAAAAAAAGTAAAGACAGTAATATTGTGAACTATTATTGTTATTACAATTTAAAAACAACTGTTTTCGTGTTTGAAATATGTTTTTAAAATGTATTCATAAAGATGGCAAAGCAGAATTTTTAGGGCAGCCATTCTCATTATCAATCCTTCAGAACCTCATTCTTATATGCTGATTTGATGCATTAAGACATTTCGTATTTCTGAATATTGTCAAAACATTTTTTGTGTATACACCTACTATTACTGTGCAAAGGTCTTCTCACCAAAAAATGGTTTCAAGTCAGTTTAAGATCTCTAAAGTGGAACATTGACTGGCTCCTAACGCATTCAAAAGTCTCTGCATTATTACATTAATGGCAAAAGGAATGTTTGGAAATGTCATCTGCTGATTATTCCCCTGTACTGACACACCACAGCAAACATCATAGAAATAACTGGTTTAAAACCATTTTTGTTGGTGAAAATACTGTATAATGATGTGCATTACAGATCATTAGAGTTAAGAAACTTCTTGTCAGGTCCAACGTTTCTCTCGGCAATTTTTATCAAGAAAGCAGAGTGGACTGATGTTCGACAATACCTCATGATTCACCGGGTCTCTGGTGCAGGATGGAGTCTGCTCAGCACCTCCACATGAGCCCTCTCCTCGCGAGTTTCTTTAGTCTTGGTCCAATAGCGCCAACTGCTGGCGACGAAGCTGTTATGGTAGCGAGCAGGTAGAGAATGCCAGGCGAACAGACGTACAGCTCGTGCTGTCAGACGCGCCGCAGTAGCTGGCAGACGACTGATGACGCTGTATTTTGTAAACTGTATTTAATATGTATGTATATATGCCCATGGTTGAGTTTATTTAAGTACACTGGTCTGTTGTCAGGGGCTTCCTGAGCGGTCTCGCCTGTTTCACCGAAAACACTTTTGACATTCAACAAATGCTGCTTTTGTTGGAATGGAAGACTCTTGCATTTCCCTACGCGAGATTCGAATTTCAAAGTTGAATTTGTCTTGGTTAATTAGTTAACAAATTATTCTGTTTAGGGGCTACTCCAAATGGTGTGTATTTATTGTATTTATTATGATACATTAAAGAGTACATTACAGGCATACGGGTCGTATAGATATGTGTCTGTTCGTGCCACAGGCCCTAGCGCGTGTGTTTCCAAAGTCAGTCTCAAAAAGATGCGTTATGATGAAAGAGAGATGTTTATTGTAACTAGAGTATGCTCTGCAAAACTGTTGTCTTCTAAAAACCGAAATCGCTGGGACTTTTTTTATATATATAATTCAAATGAAATCAATCACAACACAACAACTAGGGTAAGCCTTCTGAGTTAGGTTTTTTATTTATACTTTTTTAATTATTAATAAGTAGCATTTTTTACTTTTCCATTCAGACTTGATTTCTTGCAATATGTTGTTTTTCCCCTCTTCCTGCCTTAATGTGACTCAGTAGTGTGCTGATGAGTCGGAAAGGTAAACAGAAACAGACCTCTGGGGCTATTATACAGAGAGATCACATAGACCAAAAATCCTGCCAGAAATAGTGTATGGCTTGAAAATCTCTACAGCTCAGTGCGCTGGTATGCTCAGTTTCTCTCTGGATAATAGAAAAAATATTTATCAGATGCTACACACAATTTGTCCAGGGTTCTGATATTTTTTCATGTGGCCTTAAAAATGATTCACTATATTGTAATAGAACACTGATGGTTTATAGATAAAGCGAGCGCATCAGCATGTTTGACAAGATTCCTTGAGCTACAAAGCAAAGTTATCTTCAAAGAAAGAAAGAAAAAAGAGAAAGTCTGTGCTGTAAGATGTTGTTTTAGAGGAGAGTCACTTCCCCGCACAGGTCGAGGAGAAATCCAGCCACTTCATCAACTTTCACTATCCCATGTCCTGTTTTCTCTCTCTCTTGATTAGCCCATTTGATCCATGAACTCAAATGAAAATGTAATGCTCCTGCCAAACCTTTTTGAATAAAGACAAAGCCTCAAACTTGACTACAGTGTTTGGCATGTTGCTATAGTTGCAAGGTATTGTTTTTTTACTACTCCATCAAAGTTTTGAGCATGATTATAAATCTAGAAACAAAAGAAATATCCGTCTGTTATTATCTTCTCTTAGCGGCAGCGTTATATTTATGGAAGTCTCATCACTTTTGTAACTTGAATCTCTGTCATTATTGCCCCCCTGTTTTATAAAAGGTGCCTCTCTTTGATTCTACTACCTCGCCCAAATTCCCCTGAATAATAATCCATTCTTCTATCCGTTTAATAAATACATCAATCTGTAGGATCCCCCCAACATTATTTATGAGGTCAAGATGAAGACCCCTTTGGGGGGCGTTCGTTATTAGTGAGTTTTTATAGTAAGAAGGTTACCGAGGTTAACCAGCCACTGACAGCTGCTCATATCTTCTCAGGGCTCTCACTGCTCCTGGAGGCCGGTCATCTGATGGAAATGAGACCACGGCCACCTGAAAAACAAGCAAGATGAGAGACTTTTAGGGTGTGCCCTAAACACTTAATACTGGAATTCAGTTTCACTCGCGATGACAATAACCAGTAACATAAAAAATCTATTCCAAAAATCCAGTCTCGCGACTAGAGGTATGAAACTTCCATTTAAATTAAATGTGTACAATCAGCTTGATCTGGATAACAGATGGTGTACTGTCCCAGTAGCCTGGTAAAGGGATCAAGATGAAGGGATTTTTACATCAATTTGATACATGACTTTCTACATCACTGTCACTGTATGACACCAAATCAACTGGTTGAATTTTCATATTTTGGGTTAATTCATCCCATTTAAACAATGAATAAAATGTTGTGTTTGCTTGTGAAGTTAATGCAAGGACAATATTCCACCATAATACACGCAATGTAAAAGGATGTCATCGATTCCCAATGCTCTAAATTTACACATTTAACAGAATTTTGTGTAAACCAAAAAGGTTATTATTTATTTTATTATTTATTTTATAATAAAAACTAAGGTGTCTTTGGAATTATATGTTTGTACAAATCGAATTTTATCCATTTTCAAACATTTTAGACAGAGATTGTGTTCAGAATGGCACACAAGCTTCCTGCTTACTGCCCAGTGCATACTGCCTACTATATATATATAGTGATATATATATATATATATATATATATATATATATATATATATATATATATATATATATATATATATATATATATTTATATATATATATATATATATATATATATATATATAAAAGAATAGTGTGTCTCTGTAGCTGTCGAGGCTGTTACCTTACAAATAAATGTGCAAAAAACCATTCTTTTTTTACAAAGGCTTGTTAATAAGGACTGGTAGGGGACCTACTAATGCTATTGTTTTTTAGATACACCACAGTAGTTTGTAGTTTACAGTAACATGTGCATATGTACATATGAAGGTGTTTATAAGTACTGCTTTCTTCCCGCCTCCAGTTCACTCAAGCATTTGAAGATGAAACATCACGTGGCTGGAAAACAGTATCCCATGCAGTGTCTTCAGATGCATACATCAGATTTCAGCAAATGTAGTCAGATAATCCGGGAATTCCCACGCATACAGAAAATTCACATACTATTCACAGTATGCACATAGCATAATGCAGTATAGTAGGAGCAGTATGGTAGTATGCCATTACAAAACACAGCTTCTTGCAATTGATTTCAGTGTACTTGAGTTATATTTAGCAGATTCTATAGTAGGTCATCAGTTTATTACGGTTTGTATACTACGTACAGTATACATACCTGGATACTGCAGAAATATTAAGAGTAGTATGGTATGGCATTTCGACACAGCACAAGTATCCGTCATCTTCGCTTCTACCTGATGTCCAATAAGCGTCTATTTCCGTGTCCCGACGGCCAATCAGGGGTGTCCACGAGGTGGTCGGAGGCGGAGACCACAGTCTATGACAGACATGAAATCTGGACAATCATCATCTCGCACTGTCCAAGAGGCGTGTCTACGCGGAGCACAGTAGCCAATCGGATGCGCGCGGGAAGCGGGAGCCTCTTTTTCTGGATTCGTCAGTCTATAAGCACCTTGACGCGCTGCGAGTCGCAGGCGGAGTCGCCGCACCAGTGAGCACGGGTGAGTACGCTAAACCTGCAAATATTAGCTTAATTAGACATGCGAGCCATTCAGTTTATGTGCAGTAATGGTGTGCTACTGTATTGCATTGTCAGAAAGCGAGATTAGATGGTTTAGCATGCCGAGTAAAAAACTAGGATATGCGCGTAGAGCTAAAGGCCAGCTGGTCATCGAGCTGCTTGAGCCAAGCTAACGCTAACTGATACACAGGTGTCATGTCAGTAAAATCAGCCGTGGTAATCAAACCTTCTCACAGAAACCCGCTCATTATTACTGATCGTGTGGACTTCTTGTGTCAGCGGAGTGAGATGAGAGCTGCAGGGGGTTTATCAATGTGTGGGGGGCGGGCAGAGCTGCGGAGAGAGAGATTTGCAAATTAACTGAATGAAGTCAATCAAACATTAATGTACCTTGCTTTAAGTTAGGCAGATCTCTGCGCATTAAAATGATTATGTACACATGTGTAAGATTTAATTCATTTTTTTCTTCTTATTATTACGTTATTCGCTTGTGTTTAAAATATTCACATGTAAAGTTAGATGGTAGGTGTTTCTAATATTAAATGTATAGTCAGTGCACGTGGATATGAACGTGTATGTGGTTAAATATCACTCAGCCTGATCTTTTGCTTTCAGTTTGAGTTCATATATAAATGGAGATTTGTGGAATTGTGTGGGGGATATAATGCGGAAAAACCAAACCGGCTAAACTAGAGCAGCACATGTCAGCTGGAACGTCATTTCCGCTCTTTTAAAGGAAACGCAGAGGTCACACTCTGATATTTGCATGGGCCAGAAACTTGGGGTTTAGTCCGATTAAAACAAAGAAGCACTACTTAGGATAAGACTTCATATCTCGTTATATTAAGGAAATCAAGCAGTTCATCCCAGCAAGAAAATGATCTTGTGGTTTATCATGTAACTAAGTGTCTTCAGAATCTGGCACTTTGAATGTAGAGCTCAACTTCGACCTTTACTTATAACCAAAAGATCCCTGTTCTGGTGGTAACTGTTGTCAAGACGTTTAATGCTTTCCTAACACTGTCATTCAAGTTCCTCGTTGTTGATGAGGGCTATGAAATTGGTCATTTGAATTATCTACGCAGTTTTATCAGTTCACTTTTATGGCCTGTTTGTTGCTCAGAGGCAGAGTCACACTGGTGCACTATGGGAAGGTCTGAGGCACCTTCCCCCATCGTCTCAAGCCCAGATCTTATGGCACTCCGGCGTAAAGAAAGCTTAACCATGTGTCTTAAAAGTGTGTATGCATTCACTATTGTGTGCTGAATTGAACAAACCCCCGGCTAGGCCATGCTGGGGACCACCACATAGGGGCTTAATCTCATGGAAAGTTGACATAACGGGCATACTGCTCTGAACAATCATTTAAGCAGTTATATAAAACAACAAATGCTAACATACGGCTTCGACCTTGTTGCAGAGATAAACAGCAATATGATGATCAAGTCTCTATATCGTTCAGCCTGAAGGTGTTTATAATGCAGAAAACAACAATACATATGGCTGTTATTGTGATGATAATTATGGGGAAATGTTATGGCAGAGCATCTACATTTATTTTTAGTAACTTGCACCAGAGAGAAGTCCGTCCTTTCACTGGAAGATCCACTCATGATATTTTGATTTGAAAATCACAAGGTACGAAAATAAATAACAAAACTAGCACAGCTCTGCAGAGAAAGTGTTGTATACACTTCAGATAGGTTTTACATATCAGTCACATTTTGCAAACCTGTCCTGACCGCGCGGGGCGCTGCACAGTGTCATCCAGAGAGAACCGATAACTGGATGGAGTCAGTCGTGTGTAATCAACAGAACAGATTTTGCTCTAAACTGGTTTGAAGCAGCCCCTTCATTAGTACTGCAGTTTTAAAATTCTTCCTTTTTAGTCAAATGTTTGTTTTATTGGGGAAGGGGGAGTCAGCCCACCAGAGCAATGAATAATTTTGTGCTCGGAACCCTGGCCCCCCCCCCCCCCCCCCATGCCCCTTCAAAAAATAATGGGGAGTCTGTTCTGTGTGGTTTTGTTTGCAGTCAAATTTAAGGGGCTGATAGCCCGATAAGTCTTCTGTTAAGATAAAAAAGTTTATTCCCTTTGTTTTTTTTTTTTTTTTAATTTTCAAATCTTGGAGACTTTCTTTTCGGGCATTTCTTCTTTAAGTAATGAAAATTTTGATAAACATTGTATGAAATTAGTTTAATTTAATACTTTTTCAGTCAAAATCTGGGGGCCCTTCAAGTTGTGTTTTTTTTTTTTAAAAGAAATTTTTTTTGAATAAAAAAAAAATTAATATATTTTTTTTTTTTTTTTTTATGCACTAATATATTTAAAACTTTTTGGGGTTTTGTTTGAGAGAGTCAAATTAAATGACTTTTTGAATAAAAAAGTAAATTCTGTAGCATTTGTTTTAATTTCATTCCAATACTTTGGGGGTCTGGGCAGCTGTTGCACAAACAGGTTTGAGTCTTTCTAAAGGGGGAAACGGGTTTTCTTTTGGGGTTGATAAACTTTTTTCATTTCCTCAACATTTTTTTTAGGCATAAAATCCTTTTTTCAATTTTTTTATTTTAAAAATAAAACGGGTGGTCTTAATTTAGATTTTAGGGGGTTTTGGGTGAGTCTGAGAGAAATTTTTTAATTTTCGCTGATGTCTTGGTTGTTTTAGCTCAGAGCTGTTTTAAACCTTATTAGCTTTACAGAGCTGAGATGGAGTCGGGCTTGGGGTTTTTGAATCTCTCACCCCCCCAATGACTTAGTTCAGGAGCAACAGGGGTCGGAGTGTACCCCGGCCCCCCAACCCCCAAAACAAACACCCCCCACAACAAGGGTCCACCCTGTGAGCCCCAGGGTCCTAAAACTATTTTGAGTTGTTTGTCTCAGGTGGTACTAATTGATTTGTTTGTGTTTTTAGTTTAAAAAAGCTCCGTGGTGGTCAACTGGGGTTATTTTGCCAGAAATCTCAAGAGCAAATTTTGATTTTTATATTTTTGAATATAAAAATTAAAAAAAAAAAGATATTTTTTTAAATTTTTTAAACCGAAACCCCGTTTAGGTGGGTATGAGATGCAAAATTTTTATAGTTGATCTAGGGTTCCGTTACTTTAAACCAAAAAAAAAAAAAATCTGATATCCCAAAATTTGTGCGAGTATAGTGGTCAAAGACTTAAATCCAAAACGTGCCTCGTATGTTTTGATGGGGGAAAAAAGCATCGCTAAAATGGTGCCCATCGAAAAAAGGCCCCCCTTTTAGTAAAAGCCCAAACATAGGTAAAATCATCCTCCTGCGCTTGTGCCAGATTGTATACATAGAGCCTCACGGACTTTCTATGGGCTTATCAAACCGTCGCCCAAATTGAAGGGCAACTTCGCATTCACCATAATAACTTTGATATTTTGGGTTTCCCCCCCTCTCTTTTCTCACCTGTAAAAGGTTACCCCGTTTTTGGGGAATTTAAACCCCGCGTTTTACGACCCCGGCTTTTGCCCAGGATTGTGGCATTTAATTTTTCTTGATTATTATATGAATGGCGGGCCAAGAAACTTTTGCAGGGGTGGCGGATGTGTCTACTAATTAGTTTTTAAAATTTGGCAAAAAAAACTTCCCGTCAGATTTCTTGGTGTTCAAACATAAAGGTTTTGGAAATCGTGTTTCTCCATTAAAAAGATAGGAGCTGTGCTTGCATGCCTGAGGGGGTTTTAAAAAGATTTAATGTGGTGTTTGTTTGGATGAAGCATGGCATTTTTTTTTATAACATGGCAGCCCTAACAGTGTTTTCAGTTTCTAAAGAGTGGCTCGTTCACAGTAAAATCGCTCCTCAAAACTCATCTTTGCATCTGCCTGAGTTTGGGCCCTAATAAAACATGCATTCAAACAGCACCATCTTCCCAACTCCGAAATGAGAGCTTAAACATTTCTGTTTTCAAAAAAACAAAGCTTCAGTGGGGCCCCGGGGTTTTCTGCCTAATTTTGAACCGCAATTTTTTTTTTTTTTTAAAAAAATTTTTTTTAATTTAAAAAGGGAAAATTTAAAACTTTTTTTTTATTTTTTTTTTTTCCTTCAATTTTTATAGAGTCAGATATTTTTGGGGCCCATTAGCCAACATCGGGGGGGTACCCCCCCGTTTGTTTTAAACACCCCGTTTGCCTATTTAAGGCTTTTTTCAATTTTTTATACCCTAGGGAAAGATCTGACAGCCTGTAAAACCCGCCTTGAAGGAATGAAATAAAACCGCCACTAAAAAAGAGAAACAAGGGGTTTTTTGGGTCTTTTAATGAATAAATTCAGGGTTGGGCTTAGAGTATTTAGTAAATTTTTTTCTGCGGCTCACCCAAATGATACTTCAGTTGAAATATCTTAAGTAATATAGATGGGAACCTTGGTTTTTTCCAAAAACCGTTTCTTTTGGTAAAATACTGGTTATTTTCTGGTTATTTAGTGTGTTTGCACATGTTGGTGTGTGTTTAATCTCATTGGGGTAAATCTTATTAAAGAAAGGGGGCTGATGCTGCAGATTTCCGCCTTTCTGCCAAGCCATGCGACTGTCATGGGCCTGAGAGGCAACATGTACTGACCAAAAGTAAAACAGGCGCGTTACATAAGCGCACCTGTCTGTGAGGGCTGGGCGAATGCCATGGATAGGAAAAATGAAGAAAATTTGCTAACAGGGTCTCACTTCATATGTGCTGGTGATGAAGTCCTGATGCGTTGTGACTTATAGGCTGGTATATTTACAGTTTTCCATGATTCAATTCTGTTTCACAAAGCTCTTAATACGATTTCACTCTGATCTTGATCCAATCTATTTGAAGATGTATCAGGTACAGATTTTTCTTAAGGAAAATGATCTCTCCTCCACTAATGCTGTAAACTATACAGGAACCCTGTCCAGCTGTTAAGTTGGTATATATTTTTTTGTGTAAAAATCAACACTCAAATTTAAAATAGTTGTTTAAAAACATTTAAATTGTGCATAAGGCATTTTTTTAATAGAATTTTTTAAATTATTGTTTCTACTCTGATTCTAGCACTCTGATTGGCTGTTTTGGCTTAGCAAATACATATCCATACATACTCATAAAGACGCAGTTGGTCTTTGGTGACAATGTGAGACGGCAGTACATTTCCTTTCATTGCAGCTAGTTCTTTGATGTTTGTTTGGCGTAATCTGAGCCTTGGGACAAACTTCAGTCAGTGACCATAACGCACACAGGTAGACGTTCAATAATCTGTTATAATGGCGACAGTGTTTAGTGCAGATGTCACCAGCATAATAATCATGCTGAAGTTTTTTATGCTGCAAGAGCTGAGAACGCATTTTCAGTTTTGGTGGTCTTCCAGAATGTTGGGTGGTTTAGGGACAGTTCACTAACAATGAGAATTATCCTTGTTATAGATCCTCAAGTTGTTTTCCAAACCTGTATAGAGTGTTTCTTCTGCTGAACATAAAGAAGATTTTTTTTTTTTTAAGAATGTGGATAATCAAACCCGTGGGTATTACCCTTGATTTCCAATATGGATTGAGGCCAAAGAATCAAAGTATCCACGCCGTAAATTTTCATTGTTGAGTGACCTATCGCTAAGAAAACTCACAGCCAAATATCAGTAAACCATAGTCAACCATCTGACTGGCCTGAGCCGTGGCTCCACCCATTCCCTCACTTGTGTCTGCAGACCAGTGGAGGCTGAAGATGCGGTTGTGTGTGGTAGCTTGCTCTCCTGGGAGGCCCACAGGCTACTGGGCCTCAAGGGCCAGCATGAAGGGCGCAGGAGGAGGTCATCATGACGTGAGGATGGGCGTGGAAGATGCCAATGCATGACATGCGAGAGGAAGATGTTAGAGGAGGAAGAAGAAAAGCCCCCGTCCCCCAATTGTCTTTTACGCTCTAAGTTAGAGCTGGGCATCTGCTCATACTCACTGGCGTGATTGTGAAGTATGTTTTACCTAGGACAACACTCCAGGATCTTCATGCTTAAAATGTAGATCTCTGTTCATTTCTGCTGAACTGTCACTTATGTGTTGATCGGGGACAGATCAGTGATACCTCTCTGAGCCGCACCTAAACCAGCTCCACAACCACCACAGCACTATACCTTTAGAAGCTCAAAATAGCATCCACTTCTTGAGATTCTCTCTTGAGAAACAATGAGACTGCGATGCTTGATGGGGAGTTATAATTTAGATTTAATGAGATCAAGCGGTTATCTGTATGTTTATTTGAGGTATTTGATTCGCTATTAATTGAAAATCATGTTAATTAAAGGGCAAGTTACATGGCAAAGATTAAATTCCGCCTTTGATTTACTGTCCCCGCGTCATTCCAAAGCTACATTACTTTAATTCTTCCCTGTAACACATACTCTCTCGTAAGCTTAAGTATGTTATTAAATATGAAATAGTATTATGCTGGGTACAACTAGGTTAACATCTTCCCCAAAGCGTCTTTATTGAAGATGACATATATAGAGGCTCCAGGGCCGATGGGGAGAGCACTACTTTGCGGTCATTTGATAAAGGAACACTTCAGGGGTAAGATGGATTTATTATCCTCATAACAGAGACATCATATACTGAAAATGCTTGCCATAAATACACTGATGTTCAATAGTTTAGAGTCAGTAAGACTTTTAAAAATATTTTGAAAGATGTCTCTTATACTCTTATTAAAAAAATCGAAGCTAACATTGTTAAATATTACAACCAAAAAAAGGTTCTATTTGAATATAGTAAAATGTAATTTATTTCCGTGACCAAAGCTGAATTTTCAGCATCATTATGATCTTCAATTAATCACATGATCTTCAGAATCATTCTAATATGCAGATTTGCGCTCAAAAACCCTTTCGGTTTATCAATATTGAAACAGTTGTGCTGCACGATATTTAGTAAAACTTGATACACCTTTTTCCTCAAGATTCTTTGAATAAAAATTCTTAAAAACAGAAATTTTGGAATAGAAATCTTTTGAACAAATGCTTAGTCACTTTTAGTCAGAGTAATGCTGCTAGGCTAAAAATTTATTATTTCAAAATAAATTAATAAATATTAACCAACTACAAAATTTTGAACAGTATGTATATCATTTGAAAATATGTACAGACATGAGCAAAAAAAGAGCCTTTGTTTATAAGTATTTATCTAGATCAGTTTTTTTTTTTTTTCTCATCTAGATGGGTTTTTATCAGGCCAAGAAAGATGGCATTGATGATGAGAGAGTACCAGAATATGATAGTAGTTCATAACCTATTTCATTTTACTGTTCATCTAAAATATATATATATATATATATATATATATTTATTTATTCATTTTATATATAAGTTACACCTATTGCAATTTACTTTGGCTTTAGTTCTGATTTTCTTTCTAAGAACGCTATAATTGACAGCATATACAAACAAAAATCTGCTTTTTTTTTTCAAAGAAACAAATAAATAAGTAACATAAAAGAAATGATTAAACATTACAATTCCCCAATCTGGACTAGAGATTTAAAATGTTCTCTCATAATCAACTCTAAAGAAATAAAGAGGTGCTCCTGTGACTGGAAGAGGTAGAGATAACAATTAACTGAAAATAAAATTGCTGTATATAACAAAACGGATGTCATTTTCTACTGTTTTTTTTAATCCTAATACCTTATTAAATATATCATCTTTCACATTAAAAAATTCTTACATTGTTTCAGTTCATCGGTTAGAATAATAGAAGAAACTGTAGAGATGTGACCATTCAAATGAAATCAGTCTCAACAAATGCCAACCTACCACTGCAGAGGAAGCAGAAGCTGCATCTGAAGTGGCATTAGATGTAATATTTACACAGGAGCTGTTTTGATCAAACTAAAGAGGTGCCATAAATGCATTTACACTGCAAAATTACAAATGCATAAATCATTTTATAAGATTAATTTTTTGAACACAAATAAGAAATGCACTGATACTTTTAAATATGAAACCAAACCACCTGTAGGTGGCGGCAAATTGACTGTTTTTATGTGTGAGTCATTTAGTCATTCATTCAACCGATTTGTTCAAAAGGCTGATTCATTAAGAAACAAGGTAAGTGACTGTCATTGACTCACTCGATTCATTCAAACGGGATTAATTCAGTACGAAAAACGGGATGTTTTGCCCGAAGAACAACAATTTCTGCTCTTGGCTGTGATTCGGGAACCTAATTTACCTACTATATTCCTTTGCGAAATTGGGCAGAAACACTCAATATTGTTTCTAAAATGTAAGTCACTTAAGTTAATTTTAACTTTTTGTTTATTGAACTACTATTGTATAAAATCAGTGTCACATTACAATCGTGTTGATATTCGGGGAAGCATCTTGGTCGTGTAATGTTGCTTACCTATTTCATATATTACAAATATAACAATCGTGTTGATATTCGGGGAAGCATCTTGGTCGTGTAATGTTGCTTACCTATTTCATATATTACAAATATCGGCTTATAACCGTCATACATTCTTTGAGCCACCGTTTTCCACACTAGAGAGAAACCCTTATCAAAAACGTTTGGTGGCCCAGTTTCGATTGAATTAAGTTGTTTGCATTGCAATTTAGTCACCGACTCTGAAGATGTGTTGAGATGATCACTGGGTCATGGTGTGTTGTTTTGTGTGTAGTTCTGTGGGAGGTTGGGCCGAAGGCTCACTAAACTCCTTCTCTGATGTTCTCACTGGTCGACGCCACAACTAAGCCTACGCAATCACGCAATCTCTGTCTCAAATTACGCGACCACCTTTCAACCTTGACACCAACCCACTCATTTGTTCCAGTCAACCTCCGAAAAATGACGTTGGCTTTGTCCATATGAAGACAAGTATCAAAGAGAATATTGTAGGCTTTAATGTGGATTGAATTAGTTAGCTTGGAAATTGCAAAACGTTGATTTCGTGGCACCAGTTTTCTTATTGTTGCATGATATGTGAATCCTTTGTTTGCGATAAAACCAATTCTGACCTTCGACTGACACGGGTAGGGTTTGTAGCTATAGCCAAAAAAATATCAGTATTACGCTCAAAAATTATCTTTTTTTCTTCTTTTACTTGCCCAAAAATCAGTCAGGCACCATTAAAGTAAAGATCATGTTCGTAAGAGGCGCTGGACTGTAAGGCTCGCACCGCTAGCCGTGAAATACATCATTACGGCTAATTTTGATTTAGCTAATATGCATTGCTAAGAAATGATAGGATTTAGCCTGACTACATCTTGTAAAGGGCGATTTTCTCAGTACTTGTTTATTTGTGATGCACCTGCTGATTCCAGTATAGCTCAGGTTTAACAAACCACAATTCTATGGCTAGCTTATTTATTTCAGCTTTCATATGATCGCCCCAATCTCAATTTTTTGAAAAATTGACACTGTATGCTGGTCGTGTGAGTCCAGGGTCTATCCCCTGTTTGCTTTGGGTATTCATGTGGCCTGTATTAATATGTACATTGGCAATTGGCCTGAAATGTCACGTTTCGATATATTAAGCTCAAAACCAAGACCGGTTAAATTGAAATATTTATACGGCATGCAGGATCAAAACCAGCAATGTCAAAGCCTTAAAAGTAAAATGATAGTACTGTGTGCCATGTTTTCTCATATGAAGGTGAACTTTCAGACCGGGCATTGGACTGTGGGCGCGATTATGTACAAACTGGCTGGGGCCAAACCCCTGTATCTTGACTTGGTTACGATGTGGTCATATGTTTCTTGTTATGGTGATATATATATAATATCACTGTATGATGTGTCTGTTCCAATAATTCCTGTCTAATGCACCTGCTGCTGAAAATGTTTACAACTTTATAGAATAACCAACCTAGACTCTCAATTTTGCGCGAAATAGTGAAGATGTGGCATAACCCTGTTTTTATTAGTATTAGATGCATTTCTGCTGGATCTGACTACAAGTCGGTCGCCGTGAGATGATTCCTGTTGCACTGCATTGGTATTAACCCTGTTTAAAAGCCTGGACATGCAGTAAAAAGTCAGATTTTTTTTGTAGTTTATGAAAGGCTTAAGATCAAAAAAGGTTCGTCATACTGTGTTTTTGGAGTTGTCATTGACTATATCATCGCTTTTCGGGCTCATATAATATAATATAGATGAGAATATGGAGTCAGATAATCCTCTTAGAAAGAAAAAAAAAAAAAAACAGTTTGATCCCGGAGAAGCCCAAACCGTGCAAAAAAAAAGTCATTTTGGTGCAAATACCTGAGTATTATATATGGGCAAAAAACGAGGTTTAGAGCTAAATGTTCCTCGAAAGCCTTTTCGTATCGTAATTTGATTATCGCATTCTTAAGCATTTTTCTCTGAGAAGTTGCCTTCAGTAAGTCGTGTTTATCTTGAAATACTACTGACCAATATAAAAACTATTTGGCAAGACTTGTCCTTTTTGAAACTCAATTCTGTTTTCTGAGTGTATAATCTTTGCTATGAAATAGCCTGTGAATGTGGATGTGGCAGTAAACTTAATCTGCATTCCCGACGGATTTCTGACTGGCTCCACATGTGTTTATACAATACACACAAACATTGTTCTGGAACTGTTTGACACCTGTGGATTTAAATTACTGCTGACTTCTTGTGAATATATGCAGACCTCCACGATGACTGGGCGGCTGTGTCTTGCTAGTGTATCTACACAGTTGTGAATGAAGAGCTATATTGACTCGCTGCTGGACTTAACACTGTAACTGTATAGAGATGTGATTGTGTCCTCAACTACCATTTTTCTTGCAGCTTCCCTGTCGTCCTCACAGGAGGAGAGTTGTGGATAAGACCTCCGTACACTAGTCATGTTCGGGCCTGATAAGTTGTGGTGAGTGATTACAAACTGCACTTCATCTTTGTATCACACAAGAACCCAAAAACCGGCGAGTTGTGGGAGAAGCATGCTAAAAGAGCCCGACGCCAGACCTGCTGGCACAGATAGGCTTAACTATACCGACACAGAAGGTACCCACCTCATGGAACACACTGGGTAACAACACACCATCTCGATCCTGCGTCCCTACAGGCGCCACCTATCTGCTCAGAGAGTACATCTTACATTGTTCCTGTCAGCCATGCTGCCATTTTTATAACTTCATCAATCTGACAGACAATGTTCATATGAAAGGCTGGACAGGAAATTTACTCATTGTGTGTCCGATGTGTCCTCCTGGTCTAGTTGGCTTGAACCTGGACACACCCGTGTATTTGTTGAGTGATCGCCGTTGATCGACCCATACACGTGTGTGAACAGTGTGCCAGTTCCTTGAATGATATGACTTCACCCCATTTCAACCCCCCGGCCGAGATCGAGGATTCCCGATGACCCACCAAACCAGAGGGACTGGGATGAGAGACCCAAGATCCCCCAGGACCCAGGACTTCCGGTCAAACATACCGATGGCTGGTGAGTACAGCTAGTGTTATTTATGTCTGTGTGTGTTGTCCCTGCTGGTGCAGAATCGTCACTTTTTGTTCCATATTCCTCTCATTTTAATTTAGTATGTGTTTGTAATCTCAGGTATTAAGTCATGGGACATGAAAGATGCGACGATGTAAGATGCTTGAAAAAACCTTGAGGCTGGTTGTACGAGGAGGCCGGAGTACATCGGTGACCCCGATGCCCTCAAGCCAGAAGACTGGTAAGGCTTACATCACACTTAAAAGTGTTAAGAAAAATATGCTTAGCACCTTTATAATGATCACCTATTGTTTTGCGTCTCTACACTATAGTGGACCCACGCATTACTGAATAGGGATTCTGGGGGAAAACAAAAAACCCACCAAAGTTTGCTAAAAAATACACATTATATTTTTTATTTTTAGTCTAGGGTTTATCCAAAAAATAAACTTGTTGTCCCGATTCTGGAGGAAAACTCGTATAATTGAAGATTAAAAAAAAAAATACTTTTGTACAATTCCAGTCATAGTTGTGATTAGGAAATCTCACTGCAGGTCACAAAGCATTACAAGTGTGATGGATCCTATTAACAATATATATTTTATATAGACGTCAGATCCTACCAGTTATGTCCCCTGCACACATACAGCCAATGATATATGTGACATGCGAGCACAAAACCAGTCATAAGATGAAATAGAGTCGCGAACAAATCGGCCTGAATAAATAAGGATTTGCGATTGATCGTATGGGTTCGTTTGATAATATTAGTGACAACTATTACCTTGGCTCCGAGTATTGACGATACTTATCTGTGCACAGAATCTGTAATCTCGAGTGGTGTCAAAAATATCTAAACAGTATTGAGTTCAAAAATCGCTCTTTAAACTTTTGTCTAAATCGTAATGTCTTAGCAAATATGCCTATTACTGTTCTGAAGTAAACATTTTTGATCCATATCGGGTACGTAGGAGAAATTTTACCAAAATAATCATTTCCATGGAACCATGATCTGTACTGAATATCGCTAATGAATCTTTTTGGGCAGAAAAAGAAACAGATAAATCGCGTAAGTTATGACCCCCATACAAGGGCTTATCTCTTTGGCTATTGCACTCTTCCAAGATACCCGTGTTACTTATTGGGACTGCTTTTGTGCCTCCAGGGTCACATATAACATATTAGCAAAATCTTCGGCTGTGTTATTGGTGTCTCTAAGTAAATATGACTTTTTTATTTTGATTTTTTTTTAAATAGACTGAATGAATTGGACATATGTTAGTCGAATTGGTACCTGTGAATGCATGTGAAGTCGCTCGTAATGTGTGAAAGCACTGAGGCATCTGACAATTGGAGTTGGACTAGTCGTGTTGAGTGACAGCTGATTGTATATTGTATCACTCGAAAATTCGGGAAAATACCTCGGGGGGATCGATCTTAGATTTCAATGTGGTTTATAATGCATTAGCGACTTAACACCAAGAGAGGCAGCTGCACAATAGAAAATATGAGGGGCACGGCTGTGAGTGGTGCGGTTTCTCTCTTTACGTGTGCGTGTGCCCACTGCTCGTGTTCGAATCGATGCCATGCACTACAGCATGCTTCTAGCTCTCGTTCTCTTTTAGGGATTGGGACATGGGTGGCGATGGGAAGCACCTCAGATGCCCCCAATCCCATCTGTTCGAAACGCCGCCCGGCTCTAATTCGCACTTTCTTGCGGGCCATTGTCGGAGAGACCCATTTGTATCGCGCACAACCCCAACTAGACAAGGTGCAAGGTGTGAAGCACCAATTGATCTTGGAGCAACCCTAATTATCAGGTAATTAGCATTACGTCGTAGGGAGCTCGTGTGTTTGGGTGTATATCGCATCTTTTTTTAAAAAGTTTAAATTTTTTTTTTTTTTTTTTTTGCATTTTGCAGCTTGAGTCGCTTAATGGGGTCATGAATTTAAGTACAACTGGCGAGATAGAGTCATCAATAAGGACCTCATAGCGGGCTCCAGTAGACGTCATACATTGTCTCTGGTTCGGCTGAAGTGCAGCATTACAAACATTGAGCAGTGATATCTAGTTCTAATTATAATGCTATAATGCAACGCTTTTCCGATTAGTTGATCTTGGTTATAGGTTACTGCAGGTCCAACAGGTTTAGAAGTCGTGATTTAAATACACCTATAACTCTGAGTGTTGAACTTCTGGAAAAGTCAAAGTCTAATGGTTTGTTTATTTGTCAGGGAGTGTGAAGCCACAGGACGATGCCCTAACCAGGACTTATTGAGGACTGCACCTTTCCGTATGACTCCATTCACGCCGCGTTCGGGAAGCGTGGTCCATGACTCGGACATTATGACAACCTTCTTCGTCACCTCTGATCGTACTGTGGACCTGAGCGATTAGGTTACGACCTGATGGCTGGGGATCTGAAGAAAGACAGCTGAGGGGTAGCCACTAACTGAGGTATGACACGTCTGTATTATGAATGATCTCTCTTCTTCTCTACCTTTCCCTTACAGTGCGTGGTGAGTGCATCATCACTGAGAGCGTACAGTTATAACTACAAAAAGGACCTCTGTGCATCCAATGCAACTTTGAGGCAATGCAAAAAAGTGCAAAGCAATAAACTTCAATCATCAAAACAAGACAGCTGGCAATCATGTTAGTACAAATGCCACAGGTTTGAATTATTATTACCAGAGCAACACAAGAGGTTTCTAGGCTGGATAGATACATTAAACCAACTTGTGAGGAAGAAATAGTCACATGAATCATTGCCAATGGTTTATGGCACAAGGTTTTTATAACATATGTATTGTTTTTTTTTCACTCACATAGACGTTGTTTAAAAAAAGTTAGGAGGCATAATCTTCCAACATACAGTGACTTAGGACTTCACCTCTTCTATGCGAAACATGTTTTTCAATTTCTGATATTATGAAATATCAGTGCATGACCCCTCATTACTTTGTGTTTAAAGGTCAGCAAATCACCTAGATAGAATATTAAATTAATGGACCTTTTATTACAATTAATATAAATATAATTAATTCCTTATAATTTAAGTAAATACATCTTTTTTTAAAATAGTGATTAAGCATCTTTTGAAACCATCATACAATTAACTTCTAGAATAACGAATGGAATGGCCACCCAGAGCACAAAATGTACGTTTTTCAAGAACTTGGCACAATTTTGAATGTAGATTTTATCACATGTTGGTCCTTTTCACTCTTTATTGTATAAGGAACTTTATGCCAATAGTAAGAAGTCATAATTGTGGAATAAATGTTTTCCGACTCATGTGTTGAAATGATGCCATGTGTGTCAGTGTGAGCATGGCCATCCACTCGGCGCTTTTTCCCTCACTCTCTACAGGACTGTTCTCACATGACCACAGCACAGGCAGCACAACCAGCCACGCTTCTTTTCACAACGGCCTGCTGTCTCCTCATCAACCCACACACATTCACACATGGATCCGTCTCTCTTACAAGCACACACCTTTGAAATCCGTGTTCCCCCCAAATTCCATTTTTTCCATTTAAATTTTTTCTGGATTCTGTTTTATGGTTAATCTAAAAGCATCTCTAATTGAAAGCATGAAATTACACAATTTAACAAACAGCTTTATTAATAATGCATTCTGCATTGTACCTTTTCCTTAGATTCTGTTTTAATGGTTGAATTAAATTTTCAAGAAACATGTCTAATTGAAATCAACCTTTATTTAGTTTATTTAAATTTAGTTGTAAAAATTACAGTAATAGGGCCCAATAGAAATTTTTTTTATTCTTTAACTTTTAGCAAGAAAGTCTATGGATTTCACTCCATTTATTAAAATGGGCCCAACAGATTGTAAATCAATCTGAAGCCCATAAAATATAGAAAATGATAATATATTTGATGAAAAAATGTTAATCAAATGAGGTTTGACTGTTTCATTCAAATTTTTTTCAAG
Organism: Cyprinus carpio; assembly: GCF_018340385.1. Lineage (NCBI taxonomy): Eukaryota > Metazoa > Chordata > Actinopteri > Cypriniformes > Cyprinidae > Cyprinus > Cyprinus carpio. The sequence continues at coordinate 7,939,712 of NC_056585.1, forward strand.
ATATTCTAACATTTCACTTTAATTTATTACTTTCCAGGGGACGTTCAGTCCATACTGTGGGCAATACAGAGATATTTCTGTCTATTATACTTCTTACAGATGTGTAGGTTGATAAACTATGTTGTACCCTATTACACACAGAGACACGCAGAACATGTGGAATCATTCATATTATAATAGACAGTCTTTTTCCACTTATCAATATATCTCAAACACCTAGACTGATTACAATCATTGAGAATACAAAAAGAGTGATTTCATAATGATATTTCCCCCCATTATTAATTCTTCTTTCTCATCACGTGAAAGGTTAGCGCTGGGTACTTGTTCAATCTACTGTATCTGGACTACTGTGGGGGTCTCTCTCTGAGGCAGACTGTTGTGGTATCCCGGGGTCAGACTTGTCCTCTGGCTTCTGTCGGTGATGAGCATGGGAGGCACTGCTGACGCACTGTGTACTAATGGGATTAAGCTGTTGTTTTTGGCGCCAGCGTTCATGAGATGCCTACTGTGCACAATGCCATTATATGCCCAACAAATGAACATGAATTCCAGACCATGCCTCATCTGCATGTTAAAACTACGGGGGGAGGGCCCCAGCCTCATGTACCCTAAGCTAACGGGACCCTAGCAGAAGCCTTAGTTATTACTTTTTATCTTAAAGCAGCAGCTTACATGCTTTGTGATGTGGGTCGGTTTAATCAGCCATGATGGGACTGTGCACAGCAGCATTTTTTCAAAAAGGAACAGGGAGTCACGCCAGAACTCTCGGATAGGAGGATGCACAACTGGACTTTGGAGGGTTTACAGTGCAGTCATCCAATCCGATAATGTCATCATTGTGTTTCAGTGTATTATTGAACTTTTTGTGTAAGCATCAGTGTGAGGGTAATGTATTTAAATGGAGAGACAGAACTGTTTACGATTTTTTTTATTTTTTTATTAACATTATTGTAGCTGGTGGATCTTACAAGATAATCTTTTTGGGTTTTTTGTGATTCCTGATTTCTACTTTTATAATAGTGGTGAAAAGGCGAGAAAAAAATAAAAGCAAAGTCCTTTATAGGTGGCTTTTGTGAGACTCTTGTAAATGGTGTTAGTAATTGTGTATGTGGGGTGTGTGTCCACAGCCCGGTCTGGTGGAATCAGATGATAAACGGCTGGAAGAGAGACCCTGGCTATGGATCGTCTACGTCGATCTCCTGATCTGTGGGCTCTGTGCATCTGGTTGCTCATCATTGTCTTCTGCTGCACTGGAAAGAGTTAAAAGTATCCCACAGCCTTAATGAATGGCCAAGGGGTGGATCTTAGCCAGAATAAATGTCATTCTGTGCCTTTACAGAAGAGGCCCAGCGTCCACAATCCGCTGCACTTTGAGTACAAGAAGACAGACGCACTTTCCTGGCCAGACGTGATAGGAGGGAAGCCGAGACGAGGAAGCTAAGGAAGAAGAAGCAGGTCTGATAGATAAACGCTATCACGCATCTATTACAACTTTTGTTAAATCCTTCATAGAGTTTATTTTTACTTCGTTTCTTAGTTTATATGACCCATTATGAAGGTTGGGTTGTTTTCTTTAATGCGTTGTTGTTCCCTCTGAAGCCAAGAAGAGTGAAGAAGAGGACTCTCCCAGGAGAAGCAGAGAGGATGCAGCGTGGGACAGCGACAACAAAGACAGTGATACATCTAATGAGTAAGAGCAGCTTATGCTACTAGAAGAACATTAGAGGATGTGTCCGTTTAGAGGACTCTGTAAGCAAGTGTTCTTATTTTAGATTCTGTGTACAGCTTAGAGTTCCTAGAAGTTTTTTAATAGGCACTCTGATGTGTAGTCTTCGGACGGAAATAGTTTATTTTAGTAAATCAATTTGTCTCCAAGCACTTGCTTAAGTCTTCAGCAGCATTTTATGTGTTCCTGTAAATTAGGGTGATTGTTTTTTTTTAGGTATTTTAATGACATTTAATTTTTTCCAAAAAGTGAGGTGGTATCTGAATTGATGGTCCTGATTGCCAACATGAAAAATTCGCTTCTGACGACAAGAGAGCTTTTTACAGTTGATTGATTGGAGATATACATTTACAAATAATTGCCCATTTATTTCACTACTTTTGTTGAACCAAAAGTGTGTCCTCTCATATGGTTTGTTGTCTTAAGTAAATCAGAGGATGACATTCTGAGAGAAGGTCCTCACAGAAACAGGAAAACAGGAGACCGCGAAAGGACTAATGGACGTTCTGAATCTTGCTGAAAAGTGGCAATTAAGTTCCACTCTCCTCCAGCGCCATCCCCCAACGCCCTCTCTCCCACGGCTCACTGCTCCACCTTTTCCTCCCCTCACTCCCACGTTTCCCTCCTTCCCCGGTCTTGTTATTCCGCCCGTGATGATGAGTCAGAAACAGAACGAAACGGTTGTAAGTCCGCCACTCGGGGACCAAACAAGCCAAAGCGAGACACCTCCTCGAGTGGCCTTGGGGATGTTGATGGTTACCACACTTGATGATGATGTGGCTCTCAAATAGCATAGAAACTTTCCCGTAACTAAAAAGAAAGGATCACAATCTTTGTTACCATTCCGGAACCTGTGCATCTGACGAGTGGCATAACAGATCCTGTTCCTACTTTTTCCTATCCTCAGCTGTATCACACACGCTTACAGACTGAGTGTTTACTGAAGCCCCACTGACACAGGACCACACTATGGCACGCTTGGTAGTAATGGGTTTAAAGAGCCAGCAGCTTTATTCACTTTCTTTCTAGAATTACTCAAGAAGCCATAGGCAATAGGAGATTGATTAGATATATTCATTATAAAACTATAAGATTTGCCACTTTCGCTTGCTTGGATGTACACACATAGGTGTTTAAAATATAAATGAGATTGTTTCCATGAGGTTTCATCATTTTGTTTTGGCATTTTTCCCCCCCCCCCAGTGGGGCCAATTGCTTTTTTTTGTGTAGGGGGTGGGAAAAAACTGGAGCGTCGCGGCCTAAGGATAAAACCATTGACAAATGCGGCCAGTGGGTGCATGCTCCAGTAAAAGGTATCAGGGGAGATGCCGGGTAGATTCATGGGGCTCCTAGTGACTGCCTTACTTGTAGGACACAACGATTTGCTAATATTTTTTCTGTAGAATGTACTGTGAGGTTTTTGTCTAGTATGTTTTTTTGTTTCGACAGTGTTTTTGCTGTTCAAAGGGAATTTTTACTTAAATCATGGGATTGCTGTACAAATGTGTTTTCTGGTCTTGAAGTGAGGATTCTAGCCTGTTCCAGCCAGAATAACAGGATGATTGCTTGGCAGTTTTGTTACTGTAAAGTTTGCTTTCTTATCTTGCCTGCGTTAGCGTGTGTGTTCTGAGTCGTAACCTTTGAACCGTTTTAACTTTCTCTCTGTGATGTCCATATCCTGTCCCAGGCCAATATTAAGCCGCTCGTAGCGCTTTCCCATTGTGTGAATCAATCATTTTTCACACCACATTAGAGCGATGACTACCAGTGATGACAGTTTTGAACCTAAAATATTTCCAATTCAAAACGTTTAATTACAGTGTTTTATATATATATTATTAACACGACCAAGTGCTTAAATAGGGCTTAAATTTTTAAATGTACAATGTAAAAGGTTTTCTTTTGCTTTATGCCTTTTGTTTTTTAAGTAAATGATATTGGAGTCACCTTTAGAGAAACTCAGTTTTTCTAGTAGAAATTATCACTCTAAGAGAGCACATGCTTAAGAATAAGGAAAGAGAAAGAAAAAAAAAGAAGCACAGTGTCCTGGGTGTAAGCAGCAAGCTGGCCAGAAGTCATTTTCCTCAGCCATGTCCACATTGACTCCGCCCCTAAATTACTTTGACCCCAAAGATATGAAAAAAGGCCACTATTAGGGAGGCTTACCCTTATCTAAAGTAAACTAGTGGGTGTAGTGTTGCTTGAAGTTACTTTATACTCTCAATATGGCAGGGGACGGACTCATCCTGTGTCCTGTTCCACCAGAATAGCAGTCTGGTGAGGCATGCATAACATAGAGCTCTACACCACGGACTAATGAAGAGTTGGCACTTTCAAAGGTAACTGAGAAAGGAAATAATAAGTACATATAGGACAATATTTGCTGCTCTGCTCTCTTAATATCTACATTTGCTTTCTATGATGGGCATAATCTCCAAGCTGTAAAATGTCCTGTGTACAACCTGTGGTTTTGGGGTGTTTCTATGCGTCTTTCTTTTCTTGTCTTTTTGGATTATCGTTATTTTCACCCGATGTAGGTAATGATTTAGTGTGGATGGATGAAAAAGCGTTGGATTAAGGTGATTTGCTGGCACGTTTTTGAAATTGTAGAGCTGAGATCATGGAGTTGGGTGTGCTTTTTCTGATCTCACTGGGGCCAGTTTTGAGGGGAAAATCCCATCATGTTACTCACAAACTAAAATTAAAATAGTGGTTTGATGAGCGAATGATGTGTATTTACTGTGTGATTTTGAGGCTTTAGTGTGGACACATTAGGAAATTTTCCAGTCCAAGAGAGAAACCACATTTTATAGTACAGTTCCCTCCAAAATGTATAATTGCACTAATGCTAATTAATGAATTAAAAGGGTGGAAATATTTGTATGTTATCCTAGTTGTTCTTTTGTTTAATATTTAGGAAAATGTGAATCGCCAATGAAAAAGGATATTTTTGGAGGAGGAATGTGGCTTAACTGTCATTAAATTAATGAATGCTATGTAATATTAAGGGTCTTAAAAGAATAAATTTAATTCTCTTTATGCTGAATGTAATATTTAATTTTGAGTTTGAGGGGGTGACATGTTACCTGGGACTTTTTTATGTCGCGGTTATTACAAGAAGTTAACTGTATTTGTTTCAGTTACTATTATTTTTTATCCAATATTTTTTTTAGGGCCTCGGACATCGCAGGGGTTCAGGCCTATCTGAGTGTGTGTTACTGAGAAACACACAACCTCACAAACACACACAGTCCCACACGATTCCAGTGATCCGTGGTCTGAGTGTCAGTCCTTTTCACCAGGAACTTCAGCTGTACATATGACAAATGGATATGAAAATATCTTTTTCTGATTTAGTTATTGGACATTACTGGGGAATGCAATAAAAAGCGAAAATTCATAAAAAATGTCTCGTGAAAAGAGAGTGCTCCACTGCATATGATCCTCAAATTTTTTTGTGTCTAATAGACAGATGGGCTTCCCCAATCACATGCATAGATTAAGCGCAAAATTAGCCGGGGAAATAACACCCAAGTGATATTCAGACTTGTATAAATGTGTGCATACTTATTAAATTTTAAAAGTGGGCCCTCCAGCGATATCTGAAACACTTAAATCCTCTACAAAAGGAACTCCTATTTTGGTGTGAAAAAATAGCATGAGAGATAAACCGTTCCAAAATGAAGACCAAAGGGGTGGTTAACTACACCACATTTGTTTGCATATATCTTATAATCTAATGCAAGGGCCGTTCATACAGTAATTATGGCTTAAGTGTTCAGTTTTGCAGGCCACTTGTTATAATCAAGCACGAACTGCAGTAAATTGTCTGGTGATAAAAACCTGTTGGTTATTTATGGCAGTAGTTTTAAAGCTTTGCTGCACCCACAGGAGAATCATTTCCAGAAAATGTACTGGAAATCTTTAGAGAGGAAGCTCTTTGCAATCGTTCAGCTCAGAGTTGTGAGACTGTACGGGAGAGTCATTATTGGTGAGTGCTGTGTAGTATTTGCATAATTCCGGTTTTGTTTTCAATCAGGAAGTAGCCCATAGATTTGTGGTAGAAAGCAAAGCATGTAGTCAAGCAGCTCTGTTCTGCCAAAGCTTCCGTGGTATTCTTTCTCTAAAGCATTGTTTTCATTACCCCCAAAAATGTGAACTGATATATTATGAATGGGGATATATTATATATATATATATATATATATATATATATATATAAACGGATTTTATACATCACGCTCATAATAGAAGCTCTTCACAACCCGCAATGCATGTAGTCAACTAGCCTATGCATTAGTTATGGAATATAATATAGGTGATCTATCTAGGTCTCATAGATATCAAACATGGTCTCAAGTTTTTCATTTCACATCTTCTCGCTTTAGAAATGTACTGTTATTTTTCTCAGTTACAAAAGGTGATGATTTCCCCGGTCAACTGCATAAAGCATCGCGTCTACTTTGGGGAATATCTCAGTATTCAGAGTTTCCCAGTGAAGTGAGGAGTTTGTGATTTGCGCGAGAGATCTGTCACTCCCGTCGCGTGGCTAAAGCGGAGGAAAAAAGAAAGAAAAGAAAAAAAAAATAGTTTACAAGAGGGCGACCAACAGCTGCCTGAAACCTGGAAAACACTAGAGACAGCGCAGTCAGGCCCGAGTTTATTTCTTTACCGTTTGCTTTTTCTTTTTCGTGTTCGAGTCCAAACCCGGGGGCATCAGTTTTGTTGGGTGTACTTAAGACTTCTGAAGCAAATTTGGAAGGAAAGTGAGTTTATAATGCGCTTTGTTTTGAGGGGCTGTAGTTAGCAAAGGCAGGCTAAGCTACATCCGTTAGACGTAATGTAACTAGAGAGGGATCAGCTGTTAGCCGCTCTGCTACTTTAAAAGTTACTTTACTGAAAATTAAACACCCCGCGTAACTCTCCAAGTTGGTGGTTTTGGACTAATGGATGTATGGTATACGCTTTTATCCATCAACTTCCTACACCTTTCGTCGATAGGTTTTTATCCTGACGTAGCTCTTTTATCCAAACTTCAGCTGTGAGGAGAAAAAAAAATGCACCTTTATTTTTAATTTGTTGCTTTAAACGTTTCGCGACAACGATAGAAAACATCAGCTTTAACGTGTTGTAAAGCGCAAGTTTAAGCCGGCGGTAAATATTTTAAAAGGGTGCGATGTGTCCAAAATAGATTCCTAAGGTAGACGTTTTTGCTGGATCCTCTTAAAACTTTCTCTAAGAGGTTATTTACGTGTCTAAACAAATGTAACTTCTATGATGATCGAATATAAGTCGTACAACGTTTCCATTCGGTTAAAACACTGTAGTTTGTGCTTCTTTCTGGTTTGTGTCAGGCTTCCCGGCTTGAATAGGACAGTTACATAAGAAAACATCGTTCCGTGATTTCTTTGAGCGGTTAGTTCGCGGTTAAAAGGAAACTTTGATTGGAGTTTTGCGTTCGACACTCTTTTCTGACTATAAAGCGCGCACATCAGACTATGTGCCATTTCTTTTGTTGTATAAAGAGGCGAATGGTATTGATAAAAATGGAAGGCAGTTAGGTGTATTTTTGTAAGGGCCTGCCAGACGCACGGCAAACACTCCGGAAAGCGCACGATCTGTCCTTAGAGTTGTTGCTGGTATGCCGGAGAACCTCGAGTGAGTTTATAAACACGCTGTTGTTCTGGATGATGGCGGATTTCGTGGTGCCGCGGCACAAGCGCGGTCCGATGGAGCGGCTGCGCGCGCGTGTCGCCGGATCGAGCTCTTCCGGCGGCATCTTCCACAACGGCATGTGGCTGGTGGGCACCGCTATGGACAGCACGGCGTGGGCAGTGGCCCATGGGCGGCTGTAAGGAGAAACGCAGACCGTTCGCGGGCTGCATCAGCGCTGCCTGCAGACCAAGTCCAAGCGCGCGAACAGCACAGACGCCGCCAGCGGCGGCGGAGCGACGAACGCCAGCGGGGGCAGAGAGGGACAGGCGGCGGGGGCACTGGCCGCGGAGCTGGGGGGACGGAGGGATCAGGACTCCCGAGGGAGCAGAGGCAGAAACAACGAGCGCTGATCACTTGGTAAGTCTAATGGGAAACTAGCTCTGATGACGGCAAGAATGGTAGGCTTTCACAAACCTACTGGGTGATGATTTGAAACTTTTACCCACTGGGCTCTTCCTCCAAGGGGGACTGTAGGAGTGTGCTGCAATTTACTGTATGGAACTCCTAAATGACGATAGGTGCATTAGACTAAGAACCTTAAAAAAATGGCTTGAATGCACGGGGCTGATCGCGGGCCTCGGTAAGTGTGGGCGGCTTCGGCGGGTGTTCTGGACTGAAGTCGCATGGCTGCATCAAGCATCAGCAGCGCTGGGGAGCAGGCTGACCAAAAGTGATCAGGGAGCGCGGCGTCAGCACATATCACATGAGCTCCGTGCTGCGCGCCGTGTTGCCTGAGATGTTTCCAGAGGCGAGATCAGTGTGACGGATCATCTCATGGCCGTGTTTTGGTTTTGCAAGCGTGCTCTTCACCGAAAACCCCAGCGCACAGTTGACTTTTTCAAAGCGTCCTAGCACGCTCTAGTTTTCCTCTAAAATGGGCCCCCGAGTTGCTTAAGTCATGCGTGAGGGCATTTGGAAACTAAGTTGTAAACCAGAGGAAATGGAGCCAAAGAAAATTTACTTTTCTTAGGTTTGAAAAATGTATAATGCGACCATCTGATTGTAGAAGGTTCCTGCTGCATCTGCCTGACACTGGCTCTTATATATTTTCTCGTAATACAAGTGACGTTCAGAAATAAAGTGGCATCAAAGTCAAACTGCTTTGTAGATTCTCACTTTAAACAAGAGGAAGTATTGTGCCCCTCTGCTTGGTCTTAAATAACAGGACTGTTTCCTTCCGCATGTTGTTTTCTCCTTTAAAGATATTGCTATTGTTGGAAAGATGGCACACGAGCAGTGTGTAATGAGGAACCATGGCTGGTTTTACAGAGACAGTCAGGCCCCCTGAAAATGAATAGCATGTAGTTTGTGAGAATTAGGCCACAAAAAAACACTGCAAAAGACAAGTCATGAGTGTAGATTACATAGTCTTCAGCCAAATTCACACGGTACTGCTAGAACCATCAAACGGAACTGATAAGGGCAGCTTTCTTTATGAATGTACTCCTTCACGAAGCATCTATAACATTTGACCAGCAGGGTTTATTATCCTGAGAACTGACAGAGATCTACTGTTTTTTTGTTTTTGTTTTGAAACCAGATGTCCTTTCCTCCTCCATTGCACCAGGAAGGCCATGACATTAGGACTCTTCAGTTTTGGGGTCTTAGTGGTGCTGCGCATGTTGGTGCATTTCTTAAACATCTCAGCTGACGTTTACAGTTTTTGAGGGTAACTATTAGTCTAGAGATTTACTGTAGTTGAATTATGTGACTGAGTAAGTCAATCTTCCAAGTTAGAATATGAGAACATGGTTTTTGTTGACATGTAAACAGTCTGCAACATTTCAACTTTGGATCTGCACTTGAGAATCTCTTCAAACTGTTGCTTTAATCAGAAGCTGACGATCAGTGGTCAATGTTGTCGTTTAAAGGTCCCCCCCACCCCTCCCCCCCCATTGAAATCAGATTGAACACTGGACCATTTCATTGTTTGTGAACTTCTGTACTGGGAGGTAGGGCTGCCCCCTACTTTAAGATTTTTCTATGTCACTAATCAGTGTTTATATAATTTAATTTACGTAAAATACTGGAGGGGGAACTAAACCATAATGACCTACTATATATAGCCTAGTCCTCTCATATCGCTAACATAAAGCTTGTTTGCAAGCACCGGTAAAGGAATATGAATGTGTGTTGGGGAAAATAGCAGGACTATTTAAATTATTTATATTATAAACTAGTCTTTTCTAGTCCGTGCGGCTGCAAAGATTAAAGGGATGCTGACTCGCCATATCTTTCCACGACAGTGACGTGCCTTTAGAGAGAAATGCACTTTCATACGGATTACATAATCAGATCGGTTTTGTTTTCTCATGTCTGTGAGGCAAGTATAGCCTATATTCTAAGTTAGATTATTTTTTGTGACACGCTCCAGTTCATGGAGACTGAGACGGCAGGGAGTGTGCACTGTTTGTTTTATTTATTTTACATAAGCAAAATATTTTGTTGATGTAGTGAGTGTATACAAATAAAAGTAGAACCATTTACAGTTCAGTCAAATTATGTTTTACTCTTACTTGCATAAGCAAAAATGACAGCGTATTTTAAGTTGTTTCCACTGTTATCAGGAAAAAAAAATGCCAGTGATCACACCGGCGCCTCCACTTGGAAATCAGCCTAATCTAGGGCACATTTATCTAGCTTAATGATATAGTGAGCAGCCATGTAAAGTTGCTACTACTTATGTTTCAATTCCAAATGATAACCATAATTTAAGATTGATGAATGATAGGATAATTTTTGTGTTCCCATTTGCCCCAAAAGCAAAAGAAAGAAACAATAGTGTTTCTAAGACCAAACGAGGGAAAAATTCGAGATGGTTATAATGATTGGTCAGTAATTGCTGTTACTCCCCTCAGCTGCTGTACTAAGCCCCAAGTAATTCTTTGGCTGTTCATGTTCTTTGATGTCTGTGCTCTCGTCCACGTGACGTCTAGGTGGTACTGTGCATTAGGGCTAAAACGATTATTCAACATCATTGGCAATCATCATCGCGATAAAAAATGTAGACACAATATGTAATGTAAGAGTCTGCAATACATTGTTTGCTCAGTGTGGCGCAAGACAGTAATTCAACTCTCCCAGATGAAGTTCCAGAGAAGAAGAGACCGGACTCCGCAGCTGAACCTGAAGCAGAGTTTTAAAATGAATAGGTAAATATGTGCTGCATTGCTATCCTCTCAATAACAAAATAAAATAACAAAAAAATGAGAGCGGTGTGAAAACAGTAGTTAAGAAAGCATCTGATCATAGCATGTGGATAAGTTTGCACCAGATCTACATTAGGCACTCCAGTCACGTCACGTTTCTTTATATAGCTCTTTATACAATAAATTCTCACAGTTAAATCACACAGCTTTACAGAATTAAACAACAAGAAAAAGTCTGTGTCAGTCTCCCCTTTCAGTTAAATTAATTATTGATTTTCTGCTGTAAATCGGCTGTCCAATGTTGAGCATAGCTAATGATATAGAATCTTTTTTATTAGTGAACTGCAAAAATAAAAAAAATAAATAAAAATCACTTACATTGACGTGATAGTGTGAATAAAATAATTTATTGCTATTACGCAATCTTCTGACTAGAGTACTGAACGTCTCGATAAAAACACGGTGAAGAAGCCGCAGAAAACAGCAATCACATATGCAAGCTGATGCATATGTAAAAACACGATCATCAAGCATTAAACCGAATGACAATCCCAGGAAGAGGTATAGGGCCATGCAAGCTTTTGGGATGTTGATAGAAGCGATCTATTCCATCTATGTTTTCATCATCATTCTGAATCTGATCCAGGCATTGACAAAAATTCGATTTTCCTCAGCTTTTTGCATTAAACTTAACCACATTCAAGTGTTGATTTAAAAAAAAAAAAATGCATGAAGCTAGAATAAAATTGTTTAAAAGCAGAGGATCTGTTCTTTTTGTCGCATTGCATGTTCAGATATTCCTACAACAAAATATTCTGAGTGCCATTAAACTTTTGTGAAAATGATTAAAAAAAATATGCCTGTAACTTTTAAAAAATAATAATAATAATTTGGCGGGGAAGAGTTAACTAGTTTTTGTTAAGTTTTCTGAGGTGTTAATAAAGGCAATAGAACACAAAGTATAGTGTTGTATACAGTATGTACATTAAGATTTTTAAATAATGTAAAATGTAAAAGATTTTGCTAAACTGTGAAACTAAACAAAAAATTGTCAATTTAAAAAAAAAATTAAATGTTGCATATTATTTAGCCATGCACATCATTGTAATTGTAATTTTCTATTTTTTTTTTTAACGTGTGCCCTCAATCTTCGACGTGCCCCTCCCACTTGATAGACATCTCTTCTTTGATGATGGGCAATAAGTTGCCAAATGACAAGTTTCAATCCAGCAATTAGCACACAACCAATTTTTAATTAAATGCCATCCTACTTCACTCATTCATTCATTCATTTGGTCGTGTTACTAGGTCACAGTGAAGTCACAGTATGAAAGAAAAGACAATTGCACTTTCCATTTGATGTTGATGTCATAGCACCCCTTGTGGTAGCATTGAGTGATAGGTGATTGCATTACTGAACACAATAACGTTTTAAATTGAGTTAACATGAATAGAAAGGTTTGTATTCATTATCTGGTTACAAGAAAGGCTTTCTAATTATGAAGGAAATTTATCTGGTGTTGATTAGTGTAGATTACAGGGTGGTTGCCAAGAATTGTTGAAATAAGGTGACTAGAGTCACAAAGACAAAACATTTAGGTTTAGGGTTTGGCGATGACTACAAAATTGTCATCGGACAATATCTACAGTGAAACTGCGGGGGTTGGGGGAGTTAGGGGCTTACATTACATAAAATTTCATTTACCACATAAACAGAGTAAGGAGAGATGACTGAGGATGATGGCGAATGATTTGCAGATCCTGAGCACCACTGACTAACATCTAATCTTGTAAAATGTGTGGTAAGTACTGCCGCTAACAGAGTACGTGCGATCGAGAATCTCAGAAAGTGAAAAACTAAAAAGTGATCGTGCATTTCAAAAGCAATGTTTTTTCAGTGCCAGGTATAACAGTGGCTCCCTGATGACCCAAAATCTATGTGTAGTATAATTACCCAATAATATAACTGCGAGGGAAAATATTGATATTTTCCTCCTGTCATCGTATATATTCCTTTAGGGGTTCCGTATAAACGTAATTTTCCTCTTTCGAACACGGTATTGGGATGCAGCGGATTGAGGGGGGTATGGGGGGGTCACGATGCTGGCTCAATATCCTGATGTCTGTCAGCCATCGGCGATGGACGATGGGATCGTGTATCTGCCCAACCCTATTCAGGTTAATCATAAGCTAAGACTAGACCAATAAAATGAACACTTTTTTTTTTTTTTTTTTTTTTTTTTTTTTTTTATGGTAATTTTCTAACCCGTGACATTGTTTTATCTAAACGGCAGATATTTAATAACTGCCAGAAATTCTTCAGTAACTGACCAGTCCTCCCACACTTCAACACTCATCTAGATTGATCAAGTCTCATTCAGCTTTGCTACGGTCTAGTTTTCTTTATATGGGATGCTGAGTAATGAGGGAATGACTTTGCTACAGGCTCATATTAGCTTAGATTTAGGTCATTTTGAGGGCTGTGGGCCATCTCACTAAAATCTCTGACTGTTCCCGGCCCACATGAGGAGAGTGTAGGATGCAGCAACTGTTCTGTGAATGTGAATCTAAAGAATGGACCAAACTTGTTTTCCTCTCTTCTGTATATTTTCTTGAGGGGAGAAATGTGATGTGGGAATCAGACCACACACATGATTCTTATTGATGTTTTTTTTTTTATTTATTATTATTATTTTTTTTATGTCTCTTAGGACAGTAAAACAGTGTTAAAGGGTAGTTCGGCCACAAATTAAATGTTGTTCACTCATCCTCATGTTTGTTTCAAACTACATGGAGCTAATCAAATTTAGTAAAGGAAGCTAAGATGTGCTTGTTTGACATGCGAGAACCAATGAGGTTTGCAATGAGGTTTGTTCCCATGCCGTGCAAGCACGTTTGAGGCCCTGTTTACCATATTTGATGTGCTCTGTATATGTGAATAAGAGCCTAAATTAAATCTGTTCATCATATAAAGTGGGCTTTCTCTTTAGGAGATTGTAATTAAACCACTCCATTCATGTGGATTACGTTTTAATGTCTTTATGAGCATAAGTGTCAAAGGTTTTTATGAATGGACTTTTAATAGAGGGACCAAAATCTCAGTTGTCATTGAAAATATATTTATTTTTGTTTTAAAAAAAATTTTGGTTGGAACATTGTGAGGTTGAGTAAATGGTGAGAGAATTTTAATTTTTGGGTGGAGTATCTCTTAAAAGAGACACCGCTCTCCTGTGGCACCTCACTCACAGCAATTATTCAAACAGACAGAGAAGTGCTTATTAGAAATACAACAGCAGAATAGCATCACTCTAAAGTACGTGACAACATGAATGTCATCTTTATTAAAAGTTGCAAGGATGTAGCAGCTTATTTTCTGCACTGTTGTATATCTGAGTGTAACGAATTATTGCAAACGAAAACTGTAGGGTGGGACTTGGTTCTATGCATCAGTTGTTGATAGAGGTCGGCCGATATATCGGGCCGATATTTGTCATTTTTTAATATATCGGCATCGGCCGATATCTGTGTTTAGTAGTGCCCGATTTAAATTCAGGCACGTCTGCGGGCAGCCCCGTGTTATTGGTGCGGTGGAAAGTGCTGCTGCCGCATGTGAAGGACCCCAAGCCAAAACTTTTGGAAGATTCATACAACAGTCCTGGGAGATAAAGGTAGTCAGAGAATTTCACTCTGTAAACGAGGTGGAGTAGATGGCAGCTCTCACAAACACTGCACGTTACAGCGTTACCTCCGCCCCGCTCACAGACAGCCACCCGTGCTCGGGGGGGGAGAGACAGCTGTCCTGGAGCAGCACAGAACGGTGGGGTGAATGACATTTGTTTCGGGTTTGTTGTTCATGGTTTGATGGAGACAATAGCCAGGTTTCCATCCAACTCATTTGCATTTAGGGATGTCAATATTTGATAATTTCCATGATCGATCGTCGTTTAAATTAACAATCAATGAATAAGCTTAATGCTGCAAAATGCGTCTGCAGCGGTATTATTATTATGTGCAAAAGCCACTCGGAAAAAAAGGCTTTCTCACCCGAATTAAAGGGGGGTTTAGTCTGAATAAAATGCTAGTAGCAGGACTGTAAAATGAATATGTAATTATGATCTTTTGATAAAATGAAGGGAGCGCGCTGTACATTTGAGATCATTTTACTTTGTTGACTGTTTTCCGTCAAGGAGACCGCTGAATGCGCCTCTTTAAATAGTTTTGTGGTGCTCGTTGTTGTATTTGAAAACGCAATTGCAATGTTTTCAAATGACACTATAGTATTAAAGATAAAATTATCCCAAACGTAACTGTGGCGCATGTGGCTGTGCTGCGCAGTCAGTGAACCGCTTTTTTCACATTAAACATTTTATGCGAGTATTAATGACCAGTGCTTTATTTGATCCTGCTCTGCAAAATGTTCGATTTTGAATTTTTGCATTCCGGTAGGCCTATTTGTTTTAAAAAAATCCTGCATTTACAGTGTATTAGATCGTGACAGTGCATGCGTCCGTGCAGACGAGGACGAGCGCGCGCGGGTTTGGCTAGATGTATTTGGAGGTTATTGCTCACGTCTCGTTCTGCACATATCCAAATGTTTCCATATTCGCGATGTATCTGAATGTTAAACTATAATATTTTTTAATTTTTTTAATGTAAACTAGACTGAAAATATCATCCTCTTCACATGAGCAAAAACGTCCTTGGCATAACAGCAGAGTGGACCGGTATACTACGGTCTATTTAAACTGACCAGTGTAACCTTTTATATATTTGGTTGACTGTACTTAATCTTAATAATGAACAGACTGCGATGTAAGTTTGAAGTTAGAATGCACTTTAGATGTTCTGTGTCATTTATACCAAACACAATGTTGCTGGTTGCTAGTGTGTTTGCAGCACTACTATTATTTATTTTTTATATATATTATTTTTTATATTTTTCAGTTTAATTGATTTTTATTTATAAAATTTTATTTCTTTTTATTTAAATGTATATTTAAGTTAACATTTATGTTCCAACAAACTTGAAAAATTCTGCTTGATAAATGCTCTAAAACTTTTATGTAAATGATTGACTTTAAATGATTGACTTTATTTAATACTTGGTCAGTTTATTGATTTGTTTGGTTAACTTTAGATATTTTTTTTTTTATTTGTAATACCGTGCAGTGCACAAAATTAAGATTCGAGAGATGGTTCAAGTCAGTGCTCAATAAATTATAAGTTTAGAAATGTTGTGCATCCACTTATTATAAGTGTGACATTTTAGCATGCAAATGAAGGGGAAAACTTCAAGATATCGGCCCTAAAAATTGGCAGCACATATCGGCCATCGCCTGACCTCTAAACATCGGCATCGGCTATAGAAAAACCCATATCGGTCGATCTCTAGTTGTTGATTGGATGTTGAGTAGTGGACGTTGCACTCAAAAGTGGAGGCAAATGAACATGAGTTTGGAGGGGTGTGTTTAAAGGGCCGTACACACCGGGACGAATATCGGCGCGCGTTATTCGCCAGCGTTTTTCAACGCGTTTTTTGTGTTCACACCCAAGCGATTTTCGCTGACGATGAGCCGAGTGAACATGCAAATTCATTCCCTGACATTAGATGGCGCTTAATGTAAAACAGAAATACTAGAAATACTAGTTCTCTTTTATCAAGATTTTTGTAATCGCTGTCGCGTTTGTCATATAGTTCTTTGTGTTCCGACACCAACGAGACCAGCAACTCTACATTAATCTTGCCTTGCATCTTCTTCGTCTTTATTTCTTCCCGGCAGTGTAGACGCTACTTGGCGTATATCTTCTTCGCCGTTACGTATGTGTGCTCAGCAAGACAGTTTTGTGTTTGAGCGCCCCCAAGTTGTGTTTTACTGTAACTTCAGAAGCTCCAGACACGTGTGCAAAAGCGCCATTCTCATTGGTCGTATAGTTTTTGACGCGGTGCGTCAAACCAAAAAAAACGAACCCGAGGTGTTTTTTAAAAAATGACGCTTTTACGCGTGGCGTTTTTCGCGTCGGTGTGCACACTGACATTGGCGCCCTTTGTTTAGTCACGAGGCGTTAAACGTCGGCGAATATCGCGCGCGAAATTCGTCCCGGTGTGAACAGGCCTTAAGAGAACTAAATGAGTGCAGAAGTCTGGCATACATCACCAGAGAGAAGTCTGATGTGTAAATGGAAGATGTGTTTGATGATGAAAATTATGAGATCATAAACAAACATGCATGGATAAATGGACCTGGTTCACAATAACTTCTACAGCAAACATTTAGATAAAAATGTTAATTTTTATTTCATTCTCACTTTAACATAGTCATGATATTTGTCATGCAAATAATCTTAATAATCCACCTACAAGGAAGCGCTCCTGCACTTACGGCGTTTAGCCTGAGTTTTACACTGAATGAATTTACATGCAGTGTTTTTAATGTGCTCGAATGATTGAGTGCTTTTAAGCTGATATTGATTAAAAACTTAATTGATTGTTAATTAAAGATGATTAACCATTCACATCCCTTAACAGAAGACATATAGAGACTCGAGGTCAGGCTGTTTTATCTTGGATTATAGTGAACATCTACCAAGAACATCTTTAAAAAAAAAAAAAAAAAGTATTAAAAAAGCTATAATATCAATTGTTTTGACTTGCTGATTTTTTTTTTTTTTTTAAATATATTAGTTGAGAAAATGCATGAAATGTTATGGAATGTTTGTTCTCTTAATAAAATGCACTTCTAGTGGTCGACTGATAGTGGATTTTACTGATAGCTAGGTTGGACCACAATGGCCGATAACCGATTAATCAACCGATAATTTTGAAAAAGGATACTGAATATGAAAACTAAAATAGTACTGAACTTTATTACACACACACACAAAGTACTGAACCTTACTTTTCATACGGAATAAAAAATATTCATATTAATTATACATTGATCATTAATGTTAGTTCATTAACCAATGTTAGCAAATGCAACTTGAAAATTAAAAAATATATTTTTACATTTTATAAAAAAAATGAACACACTCTGACTCTAACCTTAATGTTACAAATGTAATCCTATTGTAAAGTGTTACCATTTCATATAAATCCAAACAGTCATGCTTAGATATTTAAGCATGATATTTAAGTATTATATTTAAAGGATGGATGAACATACCAGTTTGCTTTCTCACATCACAGCTTTAAATCTGCAACTAACAAATACATTATGACCAGCTGGGTATAAACTAATGCATGTAGATGGTAACAATCATGACTACATTTGGTTCTATTGGCACCCTTCTATTGTCTGTTTTATATATTTTTTTGAAGTGTTTTTGTTTTTTTATAACACAGTTTATAGTGTCAAAACAAACAGCACGAGGAGTCAGTGATTGACATGGATTCTTGCCGATAGTTCCAGCAATTGACTATCGGTGCAGATTAATCGGCAAAACCGATCAATCGGTCGACCTCTACTTGTGTCAGTGCGAGACTATTTAAGTGAACTGTAAAGAAAAAAAGTTATAATAAAATCTTCATGTTGAAAACACTTTGTTCATGTTAACTACACAGTAAGGTCAGCGTTGGTGGGTTGATATGTTTTATGCTCTAGCGGGACTGTTAGGTTAGTGTTGTAGAATACGTGCTAGTGTTTTATTCTATCTGGCCAAGTAGGTTATGTTTTGCATTTGGAGCAGTCAAACTAGTTTGGAGGTTGTTTGACAAAGGCTGTAGTTTGAAAGAAAGCATGTCAGAGTTTGGCTGTCGGACAGTGCTGCTGTAGTTTTGGGATGGTCATTCTGGTGTGATGCACAGCATTTAGCATGACTCAGGTCTGCTCACATTCACCCCTCCCCCCGCTCGCCCACACCTATGACTCACTGTTGTTCCCAGTGGACCCTGGATGGCTGAATGTCTCTGTGCACTTTCACACCAGTCTCGCATCCTTAAACAGGAAGCGTGCGTATGCTGTCCCACGCTTATAGCCTGGTCTTACAGAGTGTACTTGGGCCACTAATTATTAAAGGAATAGTTCACCCCACCCAAAAAAATAAAAACATATGTCACAAACATATGACTAATCATGACTTTTCCTTCAGTGGAACATGAGACACATTCTATTTAATAAGAAAAGTGTAAATTGCATGGATTGCCAATGAAGAAAGAAAATTATTTGTGTTTTTGTAAGTGTGTGGGGTGTATTTTTTTTTTTTTTTTTGGGAAATATAGGTTTTTAAACACATATCTTGTTGTTTTTGTGTATTTTTTTATAGTGTAGGGGGTGTTGTGTTGTAGTTTGCTAGTGCTGTAAGAGTGTATCTTGAACATGAAGTATTGTGCCGAAATGTAGTGCATCTAGTTGTTTTTCCCTTCCTCGCAGTATGACTCAACATAACTCACTGTTCTTGTTCAGCACTTGGATTGCATCTGGCCTTTCACAGCTACTGACCTGGGGTTAACCAGGGCTCAGGGCAGAAATGCAGACGCTGAAAAAAAAAAAAAAAAAAAAAAAAAAACGGTGTAGGTAAAAATTACATTTTTTTTTTTTTTTTTTTTTTTTTTTTTATGAAATGATTAGATTTCTATTATTTAAATTAATTTTAAAATTTATCAAAATAGAATTATTTTAATTGTAAGGTTTCACAATGTTACTTGTTTTATTTTTTTTATTTTTTTATTTATTTATTTTTTGAATAAATGCAGTCTTGGTGAGCATAAGAAGCTTCTTTGTAAACCTTAAAGGGGACATAACAGTTTCTGCCAGTCTCATGTTAATCTTGAGTCAGACCCGGCACCAGCGCTGCACTGATGAGGGGGCAGCTGAGATAACCAAAAAAACTTATGTGGCCCATTCACGTATTTGTCAGACCGTAAACAAACCTGCCCGCTACTTGTACAACTATTAGGAAGTATCTAAGTATCTACTATTAGGAAAAGTTACTAAAAGGTATTGAATAAAACAAAATTACATAGGCAACAAATTCAAAAATCTGACTTCCAGGAATTAATGTTTTGTCTAAGTGATACCACCACAACCACCAGAAATACTCAATTGTGTCTGCTTTACAATAATACACAAGCTCATTGTGACTGATTCCCTGACTGGCATAACGCATTCATTGCGACCCATTTAACAGATGCCCCCGTGGTGCAGGCTCTGTCTTGAGTAATATTGTTTGTAGAGTAATATGGAATCCTTCATATTTCTGAAGAGTCTTCAGTTTTATCAGATGGATAAACTCTCTGTAAACAGCCGAGCTCCTGGAGGTGTGCTGTGGCCAGAGCTAAATAGTCACAAGCATGTTCATGTTGTTTATATTTTTTTGCACTTTTGTGCCGATTGCCAACAGAAAACTGAAATTTGATGCTGTTTTAGTTGCCGCCTGAGTAATTTTGGTGCGACCACCGCGGTGTCCAACTCATAAGCGCTGCCATTTCTGTTGCATTTGAGAAACATCAAATGGCAAACAAAACGAATGTGAAACTAAACCACGCTACATATTAGCTGCACAGCTGTTTATCAGCTCGGACCGCGATGCAAAGAAACTTGTCCGAACTCTGAACAGTTTTACTCGGGAACCAAAGTTGATTTCGTGACACTGTTACTCATAGGCGGAGGGTGAACCAACTCCAGGGTAAGGCTAAAAGCAGCCAAATGCATTAAACATCATAAACCCATCTTTTTAGGCAACAACCAAACCAGACAAAAAGGGTGTCATGTAGGCTAATAAAATGTGTTTAAAGGGACTGACTTTGTATTTAATGTGATTACAATTTAATAAAAACCTTCGAAATTGATAATTAGGCTATATAACTTTTCCACGGTTATTCAAACAGCGAATAAATTATATAGAAAGCCACATTATCAATAACTCTGATCTTTGGCGAGTTTAAGTTCTATCAAAAATTTTTTTTTTGTAAAACTATCGTTATAAATCACTGAAGCTGTATACACTGTGAAATGAATCTCTTACTTGCATTGTACGTGCATCTGTGCTTTGTTGTTTATGATGAGTGAATTTTACAGAATTTAGTCAGAAAACAACCTTTTGGGAGAGAAATTCAAGCACTTTCCAGTGACTTTCAAGCATTTCACACAACTATTTTCTGCACTTTTAAGCTCTGAAAGGATCCAGTTTAAATGCTATTTTTAATGAGATGAACAAAATATACTTTGTGGTAAGCAAACACTTTATAAAATCACTATTATAAAATATCAAATCATCAAGAAATCAGATTTTGTCAGAATTTTACACTTTTTGTGTGTGTGTGTATGAAGTAAGAAAAGTCACAAACTTTTCTTCAATTTTCTACTAAATCACACATCACTGAAGTTGGTCAGTTCCGTATGCTAGAAGAATAATGGTACATTTAATAAGAGTGGAATATGTAAATTTTCTGTATATAAAAAGTAGATTTTGCACCTGTTACTGTTGTTAATAAAAGTAAATTTTGTTTGCATCTTAACTGAAGCTTAGTGCTTTACTGTCAAATCTGTATAAACAAATAAAAGGAAAATAAACAAGAAATGAACATGAAATATTATTAGTAACTGCACAGTTATTTTAGGATTAAATGATCTTTATTTTGAATACTCCCACACACCACCCCCAGCGCTACCAGATCTGCTCCTGGCACCACAATCTGGAGAACTTGGTGGCGCTGGTGGCACTGCTCTTAAATGTTAGTCTGGAGAAACAATTGAATGGAAAACCGGGAAAATAAACTGCATCCAGTGTTCACGTAATGCTGGGTTCTTTGGGAAGCTGAACAAGGTTATCGTTCCCTCATAACCAAAATCACACTTTTTTTGAAGACATTCTTCTTGAGCAAGTCCTGTGCAGTGTTGCCGACAACTTCCGTGACCCAAATGGCTGATTTTGCTTTTGCTCTGGTTGCTCTGCGCACTCTCTTCTGGGAGAAGTGCCCATAAAAGGAGTTCTGTCCTTTATGACATCATACAGGGCCATACTTGGGGGAGAAAAAAAATCTTTCCAAAATGTATTTAAACCTGGAAGTGAGTGTATTTGGCACAGAAATACTGTCATACGTCCAATTCATTTTTTTTTTTTAAACTTTGGCCATATTTAGCATGAGAATCCAACTGTTTAACAGTGTAAATAACTCAGAATTCATGCAAGTGCATCAGGGCCCCCATCCCCCACCTTTAAAACAAATCTTACCGACCCAAAACCTTTAAACGATTATGTTCTGCATCATTTACCGTTACTTTAAATTTGATGTTGATAAAACTTTATAATTAACATCCATATTGAGAATTCAAATTGAGAATGTAATTGATTTATTTATTATTTATTTATTATTTATTATTTATTATTTATTTAGTTGTCATGGACTATAAACTGTTGTTGTTGTTTTTTTTATGTCCTTATCAAGGTACAAAAAAAATCTGATACTGCAACCTACCAAATTAAACACTAGAAATAATACCTGCATATCATCCAGCAATTCATTTGTAAATTAAATGTAATCCATAATTGCATGTTAAAGTAAGCTTGCTCATTTGCCAGCACAATGCAAGGGTTTTGCAGGCGGTTACAGTGTATTGTTAATGCAGTTTCTGTTGTATTCTGCGTGGTTACTAGGATGTTGCTGGGTGGTTACTAGGGCTGTGCGATTAATCGAAATCATCATAAAATCACGATTTGAGCATGTGCGATTTCTAAATCGCTTTATAGCACAATTTTCCGTGGTCCCGACCTCCTGCAGTATGCTATCTGAACCAGTCAGAATGCAGCGCGGCTAAATGTAGTGCGAGAACAGAACAGACTGGGCATATACCTACGTTACTCCAGGTTCACACTAGAGCCCGACCGATATGGATTTTTGGGGGCCGATGCCGATATTAACTTGAAAAGAGCCGATTTATAAGCCGATATTTTGATTTTGAAAATAAACTGGATATTAGACCCATTTCCTATAAACTACACTTACACAAAAATATCTGCCTGTTCTATGTATGTGGGCTGTATAAACCATTTTCCAGAAGGGATTATGTTAAAAAAAGCCTTAGATTACAGTCTCAATGACTAAACAATTGCACATCAAAAGTATATATTTTTTAATGATCAAAAGAACACTGCATTAGAGGAATCTTTGCAGAAGTAGTCCCACACTTTGCTGCTACAGTGTTCACCTTTTTCAGCCATCTGTAGGGCAGAAAGAGAGACAGAGAAAAAATAAGCATGTGTATTAATAATATCACCATGTATCATTACTCATGTCATCATTAGAATTATAATAATAATAAACAGGGATCTCCTACATAGGCAAAAATGAGAAATATAGAGAATATATATATATATATATATATATATATATATATTATATATATATATTATTTTTTTTTTTTTTTTTTTGTCAAGCAATAGGTATTACCTATTACCGTCTTATATTTAACTATATTATTACAACATTTTCCTGTTATGTCTGTAAAGCTGCTTTGAAACAATCTGTAAAAAAAGAAGAAAAAAAAGTGCTTGTTCAGCTCACATTTATTTACATGTCCCCTCTGGTTTAATATTTCTGACGCACCTACTGTAGTTACTGTAACTACACTATATTTGCTCTCACAGACACATTCACAACGGACCCGTATATCTTCTCCTCTTCTCTTTGTGCAGTCTGAATCAAAACATCGTCATGCGCTGGCGAACGTAAAGTTAGCCTACTGTTACCGGAAGATTACGGAATCAATTCGAAATTGATTGGTTAACGTTAGTGTCATGAACACACCACTGTCAATTTTGAGAAGAACCACCTTCAAACAAGTTAATAGCAAGCATTTAAGGGGCCTGCTAAAAAGGAAGCTATGTTAGCGTTAGAATAACGTAACAGTTGTTTTTTCGAGGCACGCTGTACATAACTTCTAGTCATTGACTACACGCGCCCCCCTGCCACACCACAGTTACACGGTCATTATGTGGGAAACACTGCAGATATATTTAGAATAAGTTAAACGCTAACGTTATAGTTTGACCTCTTATTAACGTTCGCGCTCTTCCACTGATAAACATGGTAATAGCTTTGTGGCTAATCTAATTTAGCAATGCATTAGCGGCTGTAAGTGATGTTACAGAATATTTAGAAGTGATAATGATAGGACCGTTAGCTAGAACTACCACACTGTTTTTATATACAGTGTATGAACTAAATCTACAATCATTTCACATGACGAACGACAGACTCACCGTCAAAAGAGTACATCTCTGTGGCTCGGCTGATGGCTTTCTTCTGTAGTGGATTTCTGGCGCTGTTGTCAACTGGGGAGTTGCAGAGCTCCCTCTGGTGGGCAAACTATGCAACACTCATAACATGAGTGAAGCATGAGACTCTGTTTCTCATGTTTCATCGGCCGTTATAAACGCCGATGCCGATTTAAATGCAATTAGCTCATATCGGCCGATAATATCGGCCGGCCGATATATTGGTCGGGCTCTAGTTCACACACTGTCTGTGATGCATATTTTTTCCGAGCCCATGTTAACGGATCAGAGCGTTCACACTGCATGCGGAAAAAGATGTGAACAGAAAAGGTTAGAAATAGAAAGGTGCGAAAATAATATCTAGCGCATGAGCACAGAGAGAGTTGTGAGTGCACAGGATGCAGTTTGAGCGAGAGGAAGCACGTATTAAGTGCGCGCACTCTCTCCGGGCGAGAGCAGCATGTATCTGAGCACGCGCGTCTGGTTTTGTGACAGAACGAAGTATATCTGGGTGAGAGGGGACTGATTCGCGCTCGCGCATTATTTTAATGTGCTTTCGCGTTACAATAATGCGCTCTCGCTGCTGCTTCTGCACCGCATACACATACTGTATACACACTGCAGATGGAGTACGTGTGAACCTGTATAATGTATAACAAATCTATTTCAACACCTGAGGCACCGCTACAATGAGCTCTATGACCAATGCATGGCAAAAAAGAAGAAAAAAAAATCCCTGGACACAGGATTTATTTATTTTATTTATTTTTGCCATATGTCTAGACATTTTGTAACACATTTACTTAGTGATTATTTTGACTTATGTCTGTTCTAGAGACATGTTACAACTTTTTTGATAAAGCTCTAATTGGTTTTCTTTTGGAAATATGTTTCAAATTCATACTGAATGCATTTATGACTGTAAACCATGTTTTTGTATAGATATCGTGATTGAAATCGAAATCGCAAAATTGATCGAAGAAATCGCAAGAGTTTTTTTTTTACATATCGCACAGCCCTAGTGGTTACTTACAAGCTCAAATTAAAAGCAGCCCACCCCCATGTCTCTGATATGCTTTTCTGTAGATATTGCTTATCGAAGCCATTTAATGAAGTAAGAAGACACCTAAGAATCTACATGATTTGAGGTGTCATTCATGTATGTAGCACAGGACGTTACATACCAAAGTTTACTGTTTGAGTTTGTACTGCTTTGTCTTGGCAAAGAGCACTAATAAATGAACAGCTGGTTTGAATTGCACATACAGAATTTTGGCTGCCCTTAACCATTTAAGGACTAATTACTAGCTTCACTAAAGGACGTTAAACACTTGTTGGACTTTTCCCCTCGTTTGTGAAGTAGCTGTAACCGCAAAACTGAGTGTAGTGACCCGAGTCTTTGCACTAGTATTGATCGCTGCACTCAAACGGTGCACTCTGCCCTTGGGCCAAAATCGCTGGTCCTCACCCATACGGTCGGGGGTTGTCCATTGTAGCAGGCAGGGCATCAAAGGCGATCTGAGCTTGCGCTGTGCATGGCCAGGAATTTGGCACACTCACGCACCCCTCCATGGTCTGTGTGCTGACTCTTTTGTTGTGGGATACGCGTTCATACACATGGTAATTAGACTCATGTGGCTCAAGCCTGCGGTGGAGGTGCTTCTGAGCGGGGGAGGCACAAAGATGGAGGGAAAGTAAGAGTGCAAGAGATTAAGAGACGTATGTCAGTTAAAAAAAATAGCTTTGGGAAGAGTTTTAGCATGTTTGAAAGAAAGGCCTTTTTCGTGGGTGTGCCGCCCAAGTGAGGTTGTCTCAGAAAAGCGACTGTAGCTGATACAGAGACCAGTTTTTCAGGTTCAGAAACTCTGCAGTGTGCTGTGTTGGGAGGGGAGTTCACTTCAGACGGGACGCATGCCTTCACTCATGGCTTCACACAACAGCTCATGTCTGTACGAATGGGTCGAAACCTGCTCATTTTCAACCCTCATTTTGTTCCTATTAAACAGCACACACTTTGAAATAAATATTTTGGCTTCCCATCATGCACCAGCCCCCCAAAACTATGTGACAAAAAGAAGGGGAGCTTCAGTTCCTGTGACATGGCATTTGTGTGCTCAGAGTAGCCATAAATTAGTTGTGGTTAACATTATAGTTCCAAATTGTGTGGTGTAATTACACGATCACATTTAAATTGATTGAAGTGTCATGAAAGCCCTCTGGTTTGGCACTGGTCGTTCACACCTAAGACTCTGGGAATGTGGAGCGTAGGAAGAGAGGAGAAAACAACCAATAAGACACAGACCTACAACACACTCATTATACAGAGTAATAAATATTAAAATGTAAGTGGAGCAATAAAAAAAAATGTTGGGGTACTTTGCTGTATTTTAAAAATATAGCCCTGTGACAAACTTCAAAGTGTCTTCACATTGTGAAAAAAAACAAAATCTTCTGATTTATTGGTCTGTATGATGAATAAATGAGGAATATTTTTTTTTTTTTTTTATATATTCTTCGTATTTTTTAGGAGTAGTATCTGAGGAAATGACATGCATCAGTTTAAAGCAGGAAGAATAAAGGTATAATTACTATTCATTTCATTCTTAAGCAAACTGCTGTGCCAGTGCCATTTTTTCTTTTACATTTCATTTGAAAAAAATGAAAGAATTAAATGTGTGCAAACATGTTTAGACCATTACAGTAGATGAAATATGTCCACGAAAACTTGAAATACATTTGGTCCGGTCCGGATATGAACTGTGAACAGCACTGCGAGAGTTGATAAATTCATTGTGCGAATGAGACATATTTGGTAGCCAGACTCTCTCTGACCACGTTCACAGGGAAACACAAACCTTTGACCCATATGTCCCTGAACAACAACAAAAGATGACAGAGTTGAAACATTTAAGTTATGCACTGTAATGTTATCTCATGCATAATGCAGTGCATTGATTGGATAAAACGTTCCATCTCATGAATAATGTGGAAAAATGCTCAGAAACTGATGCACAGACTAGGGCTGGGTGGTATGACGGTGTATATCGTTACCGTGGTATAAAATAACTTTTTTTTTTTTTTTTCTTGTGTTTACTGCAACATGAAAATAAGTGGGTGTGGATAACACATTTAATGTGTAGGTGCAAGCGGTTGCCATGGTAATGAACAACCTGCTAGTTAAAGCGAATATACATTATCCTGTATCTATGACTAAATATTGAGAATGCAACAGCGTGTATTCTATAACTCAAAACGATCAGACGCCGATCAGAAACCGCCAATAATAACCTCCTGTGATTGGATACTCTCAAATGAACGCATCACATTTTAAAGCTGCAGAAAGACACGCGTGTCAGTCGTCACCGGGCTGGAGTCAAATAATGACGTGGTTATGAGGTGTGTGTAATTTAAACCACTAAGTCAGCACTAACAGTAGTTGATGTTCAGTTTGCATACTGTTGCACTCCTTTTAATCACTACTGTCTAGCGCACAGAGGAAAACAAGCCCCATAAAACGCAGTATAATAAGCGGATACCAAGGAACAAATTTAAACAATATAACTAGTATTAATGGTATCCTAAAAAATTAAAAGGAAGTTACTGTAACTTATTATGAATAGAATATTTCAATATTATAAACTGATTGAAGTGACAATAACATGAGATTTAAAAATAATTCAGAAACAACTTATTTAAAGTTTAATTGCACCTACATGTTGCATTTAATTATTATGTAAAGCCCTTTTTTGTCGATTTTCATAACTACATATAAAATAACTATATCAAAATATATCCTTACTGAGAAATAATATTCGTCAGACCGTGACACAGAATTGTGGTCAACTCCTGTAAATTTACAGTTACTAAATAATGTGTAAATTATTATTTAGTGTATTAATGTGTAAACAACCACATGCGGTACATAAGTTGTTGTTAAACACTATATGCAAGCCTAAAGGTTTCTGATTGGAGAGCAGTGGCCCTTTATTTTTAAGAGTGTGTTTCATTGGTTGATTCATTCTGCCTGTTAAAGTGAATCGTTGTAAAGCAAGTTCTTGATTACGGTTAATGTATGTAGAAAAACTGCATTCTTGGTCTACACAATGTTTCTCCTTTTAGTTAAAAATATTACACATCTTTTAACAACATTGTTGGTATGTTTATTAGGATATGTAATTCAAAAAGTCCAGGATTTCTGAACATCAGAGTGGGAGTCTCGTTAATTCTCGTAATTCAGTTTCATATGAGTAATGAATAATAAACCAGCCCAAAGCATATCAACATCATTGCTCCGTACTCATTTTCAGCTGATTATCTAAAGTTTGATCTGCATTTGCTAGTGTATGATTGTTTATTTGTAATTTGCATGGAGTAAAGTAAAATGGGACCAACATCTTTGCAGGGTAAGAAATGGAAAGAAAAGTTTGTTTTGAGGGTAGCTGACAAAATTCTTGAATTTTTACAAATATTCACACATTCAGTTATATACATGTCACACTGCAGGCCCATTTAAATGACAAAAGGTGGTTTATAATTAGTCACAGCACCAAAAATTTCCACCATAACTTACGAATTCATATACATTTTAACAAAAAACCTAGATGTTGATTTAAAGTTCAAGTACCGATGCATAAAGAAAACTGCTCAGTTTGCATCTCATGTACAACTATGTAACAAATATTTGACCATGGACCAGTCATACTGGTCATTTTTATAAAATGGAGATTTATACATCAATGGAAAGCTTATTTATTCAGCTTTCAGATGATGTATGATGTATTTGTTCGGATAGAACAATATTTGGCTGAGATACAACTTTTTGAAAATCTGAGGGTGCAAAAAAATCGAAATATTGAGAAAATCAACTTTAAAGTTGTCCAAATGAACTCCTTAGCAATGCATATTACTAATGATGATACATTTGATATATTTACGGTAGGAAATTGACAAAAAAAATCTTCATGGAACATGATCTTTACTTAATATCCTAATGATTTTTGGCATAAAAGAAAAATTGATAATTTTGACCCATACAATGTATTCAGCAAATTTACCCCATGATTCACACTTATGACTTGTTTTGTGCTCTAGGGTCACATATGAATTAAGAAAACCTACATGTACTGCTCGTTAAATGTTTCATTTTGTTGTATCTTCTATGTGCAGTTACAGGAGACTGTCAAGAGGAAGTTGGAGAATGCTGGTTTCCCTCCCCTCGGCCGTGACCAGGTTCACGGTTTTTCACCGATGGGCTACCCGCCCAATAAAAAAAGCCTGTGTTGAGGATGCATTGGGGGGTCTTAATGGGGTCTCAAATGGCATAGTGCCTCCTCGCTCACCTATGGACTCCAAACATAACGTGAGTACCGATGCCATGATGGCCAATGGGAACCACAGAGCGGTTGGTGCAGAGCACAATGGAACGAGTCTAACTGATAGCGGTGCATCACATGGCACAGAGTCCGATTTTCTCCTGAAAGAAATGAAAGCAGGAGCCGGTGGACGATATCTTGCCCTGCATACTGCCTGGGGGAGGTGGGAATGGAAACCACAACCTCTCCCCTGACCTCCAACCTCAACGATCAGGACTGGAGTGAGATCATGGAGGAGTTCAACCGCTCCGTACCCTACGAGGAAATCCAGGAGCTCTTCAGTGACAGTTTTGGAGATCGCAAGGACCCGGAGCTCTCGTCCACCGGTGCAGCTCAGAGCTTGATGCCGCCAGATCTGGTCAGCGTGAAGACTGAATTTTCCCCCGCTACGGCTCCCTCTGCCTTCGATCAGGACTCTTGCAATGGTTCACCTCAGGTGAGACCCACCTCGTCTGGGCCTCCGCTTCACACCAACTCCCCTGCAACGGCTCCGGCCACATCGCCGGCCCTGCAGCAGCAGCCCATCCAGCCCACCAGACCACACCCGAATCACCTGCTGCCCGCTCCACCCAAAGACCTGTCCCCCGCACAGCAACTGCAGCAGTTAGCAGTACGTGAGCAGCAGAGGGCAAAATATTACAAAGCCAACAGCAGCAGCACGTGGTTCAGAAGCCGCCACAGCAAAAACCGCAGCAACAGCAAGCAGCGAAATTCCACCAGCAGCCCAACCCCTCAACATCTTGGCCCCAAAATGCTCCCACCCAAAGTCAAATGGGCGGAACCTTTGGCCTTGAGAAGTCCACCAGCCCTTCTTTGTACCCGCAAGACTTCCCCAACCCCAAGACCCTGCTCATGCCCAACAAGGGTTCTCCCAAAGCAGGCGCTCCAGCCGGGTACATGCAGCCTGGTGGGCACGCCAACATGTTAAGTCACCCAGCTGCGCCCACGGGGCCCCTCAGCCACCCACACAACCCAGGTGCCCAGGCGGCCATGTTGAACTACAGTAACACTAAACCCCTATCCCATTATGAGGCTGGAGCACCAGGTGCACCCAGGGGCCCTCCGGCCACACAGAACCAGAACAAACAGAGCCAGGCCATCCTGAACCTGATGCGACAACAGCAGATGCAGAAGCAGAGGCCGACCAGCATGAACTTCAGACCAGTACAACCACCAGCATGCTGCGGTAAGACAACCTTCTCACTGCACTAATCACATCTGTTGCTAACAAGGGTTTTTGTTCACCTGCCAAAATGAAAATTGTCATGTACTCACCCATTTTTCCAAACCCATAAGACTTTGGTTAAACTTCAAAACACAGATTTTATGTATGGGTGTTTATATGTGCATATATGATGAACTGATTTAATTTTTTATGTTACACATAAACACCTATTAATACAGCACATCACATGGTGAACAGGGAAGCTTTTACATGCACTTCAAGCTACAGCAAACCTCATTGGTTCTCGTGCATCATGTTTGAATCTTCATTTAACATATTTTTACCATATTATTACCACACTTACCATAACTTAAATTAACTTTTAGTTTCACTAAAATATATTAATTTATGTTTCAAAGATTACCCAAAGTCGTACAGGTTTGGAATGACAGCAGGGTATGTAAATGACAGAATTTTCATTTTTGGATGGAGTGCTAACATGTTTGTTTTTTGAAACATTAAATATTTGTAGGGGGGGGTGGGTGTAGTTAATATTCCAAATAAAAAATTAATAAAACAAAAAACTTTCAAAAAAAAAAAAAGTTTATACTGACTTGAACAACTTCACTATGTATTTATATATTAAATCATATAAAATGAAATATCATATTCGTTTTTATAAAGTACTTTATACTACAAAACTAATCTGTAGTTGTAACTACATGTATGCTGAAGAATCAATATGTCACTGTCACCCTAAAAATTTAAATTGTCAACATTTACTCGCCCTCAAGTTGTTCCAAAAACCGTATGAATTTTGGTTCTCCTGCTAAACAC
Organism: Cyprinus carpio; assembly: GCF_018340385.1. NCBI lineage: Eukaryota > Metazoa > Chordata > Actinopteri > Cypriniformes > Cyprinidae > Cyprinus > Cyprinus carpio. The sequence goes on from NC_056585.1 coordinate 7,970,894, forward strand.
ACAAACTGCAGTGGCTTCAAAGCATTTGGACACCTGAAAATGTTTTGTTATGTCATTGCATTACATAAAATATGAAAACAGTGATGACAAGATCTTTCTGCATCACCGCATTGGAAATGAGGTGCTCAAAATTAGACTAAAGGGAAGAGATTATCCAATGTTTTTATCAGATTCTGGAAAGAAAAAATTTTCATTTTCTTTGCACAGTGTGAAAATGTAGAAAGTTGTAGTAAAGTGATTAATCCATCTTAGAAGAGTTTCACCGATAGTTGTTCAGTGATGTGCGTTGACCACGTCAAGTCAAACAAACAGCTTGTATTTCTCTTAATTTGTGAACATGTACAAAGAGTGTGATCAGCACAGCTTTATAAGGGAATAGATCTAACAGCCACTTCAAGCAGACAGAGACCGCAAAAAAATAAAAATAAAACACCCCCTTCTAGGAACCAAATAACTTACTCCTCATCCGCTAACCTTGACGATTTATTGGCATCAGGGAGTGTTTCTTTCTGCAAGAGGGTTTGAAGAAATGAATATAACTACCCTCAGCACAGAATTATGCAATGAGGCATTTGGTAGGACATATCCATATAAAAGGAAAAACATATGCAGATATTTACATTTACATTAAATGCAGATATTTAGTTTTTTCATTTAAATTTAAGATATTTACTTTTATTATTATTTTTTTATTATTATTCAGTGAACACAGGGAGGAGATCATTTATTATATTTGTTTATTTTAATAAAAATAATTAAAACATTTAAAAACAATGTCTATGGATAAGTCATGTATAATAAACACTACAATAATGCCGCAAATATGAAGAATAGTCAATTTTGATTTTTAATGGTGACCAACAGTCATGACACTAAATCATTACAACATTCACAGTCGGCAGTAAAAATTAATATAAAACATAATATAAAAACACACTGAGTATATTATCCAGCTCGAGGGGTTTTTATCCCGTCGGCCCGTGTATGGTGTGTCTGGCAGTGGGCCTCATGCGCCCCGGGGGTTTGAACAGTTTTGTCTGGGTCAGGCAGCTGGTTGCTAAGGAGCAGAGAGGCAGCCATTCACCACCACACACACCCACACCCAGCCACACACCACACACACACACACACACACACACACACACACTGCGGTGGGGCTGGGATGGGCTGCCAGAGACGGGGTCAACACAGAGAAAAGGACAGGCAGAGCCAGAGAGGGGAGGGAGAAAGTGATGGAGGGAGAGGAGGGGGCAACAAAGCCGTCTTTCATGCGTGTTGCCTGCCAACCACCCGACCGCCCCTGGCTTTCGTCCTGCGCCCCCCCCCCCACCACTTTAATTCTTTCTGTTAAAAATATAGCTGTTTAACCCATTTGGCTTTTACTTTTGATAGATTATCACTTTTTTTTTTTTGCATGGTTTATTGATGGCTATTGTTAGAATCTCTATCCGCATCTCACTTTTCAGATAATGCTGTTTAGTGTCGTCATTGACCTCGAAATACCTCCGCGCCTGAGTGCTTTGTGTGTGTGAGAGCATGCAGAGAGTAGTGCTGGGTGTTTGTTGTGAAAGGGTGGCTGCCAGCGCTTGCATCTCTGATGTATTTTTAAACCTATCTTCACCACTGTCTGTAGTCCAGAGGCGCGGAGGAAGCTCTTTGCCTCAACGAATCAGGTCGGATCAGAAAGGAGAAGTGCTGTTCAGCGGGAAAAGCTGCTTTTGATGCTTGAATTTTAATGGGAGTTACAAAGCAATGAGATTTGAAGCATTCAGCTGGTGTGGATTGCATTAATTATACTGTAGGAGGGGGAGTCCCACAAAACCTGCCAAGAATGTGTCCTAGTTATCCTAACCACAAAATCAGAAGGAAGGAAATAAGACATTATACTTTGGAGAAAATAAAGAAAGCCCTAATTTTAGGAGAACCATTAATATTTGCTACCCAAATTCTGATTCTTTCAGTGCCATATTAACGATTATATCAAGGTAATTTTCTTTATATACTTATGTAAGAATATATAACTATATATATCAAAGCTGAATTTTCATCAGCCATTACTAAAGTCTTCAGTGTCACATGATTTTGATAATTAAATTTAGTATTTCCTGAGTATAATTTTTTCTGTTTTTTGTTTTTGTAATACGTCATCAGTTGACACGTACCCCCCCCCCCATCCCCTTTAAATTTAGAACACGTAAAAGCAATTTTGATACTCTGATTTGAACGCTCTGTTGGAACGAGTGTGACTGCTGTGAGACTTCAATGTAGCAGCCACTGCTATAATTGTCTACAATCTTTTCATATGAAATAAGAATTACATGAGGAGCTCTGAGCACGGATAGTTATTTTGTTGTATTAATTTCTGTTAGATATTTTTTTTTAAGTAAAATCTGTGCAAAGCCTGCACAGAAACTGTGACTGATTTACCAATGAATCCACAGTGAAATGTAATGAACAAACAAATAATGCTCTACTGGGACATCCACATAGTTAAATAAATAATCACTTTCCTAGCATCAGTATCCAGTGATGGCAGTGATCCTGTGTTGCTGTTCTCTCTTTCTCATCTTCACTAACGCACCACGTGGGCGGGCCAACAGACACAATGTTTAGAAGTAGGCATTGATCTGATTCTGCAAGAGGTGGGCTTTCACTGCACTATGACATCATATGTGAGAATATCTGAAATTATTCATTATTTTAGTAAAAGCTGTTTTTGTTTGGTAACAAGGAAGTTTTTGAGGTCTGAAACTTACAGGATGTTTTAATGACAAAATTTGAAATTTCTCAATTTTTTTTTCATGACCCCTTTAAAACCTTCTGCAATTTGTAGTGTTTACCAAGTCCTCTCTCGCTAGCCTGAGAAATGACCCTTTTTAAACACTCAAAAGCCAAGGCTATTAATAGATCAGAGCTTTACTCACTCTTGTCTTCGGTCAGACGTTGGATTTTCAGAACCAAATTGATCTGTGAAGCGACCTAGTTTTACACTAGAAATGGGATGTAGTCGCCTTGCTCCCCGGTCACCCTCCAAATATAAGTTGGTGATTTAAGTGGTTTGGACCTGTATTTATCTCTAAACAAGAACTCTGTTTTTCTTCTCACAAATAAAGTTCAGCATGACAAGAGCTGCCTTTCTCTGCAGGTCAACACAAGTACCTTTTGACTCCTCATCTGCTCACCTTGAAGATAATATTGGCAGCAGGGAGCGTTTCTCTACTATAATGTTTGAATATAACTTCCCACAGCACAGAATGATGATTACAACTGCAGTAAGGCATATCCATATAAATGAAAGTAGAAATGTAATAAATTGCTATACAGTTGGTTACAAAGAAGAAGAAAATCAAGCGGATGTTAAAATGAATTAAATAAAGATGTGTGGTCCTCTCATTCTCCCACAACTTGTACGAGAAAATAGCTTTTCGTGTCAAAATCCGAAAATGTTTCTATCTTCTGTATTGCTAGTGTATAATAAGAGTCCATTTCTCACTCTGTCTCTGCAGATTCGGGGTCCTACCCTCCGCAGCTCATGTTCCCGCCGCACCGTCCCGGGGTACCCCGGGCAACACTATGACACCACAGCAGAGCAGCAACAGCATCCCAGCTAACCTGGGAGCGCGGCCTACATGAAGCAGCAGGCAGCAGATGCAGTTGATGAGTTCAGCAGGAAGCAGTTCCTCCAGAGACAGATGATGGCCGAACAGGTGCCAGTGTTCTTATTTTTTTGCCTTTGCTTTCCTTCCAAATTAGAGATATTTTTTTTAAACTGTGGTTGTCAAATATAGAATTCAGTTTTTTATAGGGCTGATGGTGATTCTATTTTACAGCTATTTCAAAAGTGGGCTAATTTAAACCAAACTTAAAGTCAAAACTCTGTTTGTGTCTAAATCATCTCTAAAGTTTCATCCATCAGTTCTCTGAGTTGTCCTGTTTTAAAGGTCCACCTCCAGGGGGCAGCAGCCTCACAAGAATAACAATAAAATTTTGCCACTGTGTTGTTCCCCTTCACGACAGTATTTGAAGGCATAACTGAAGTGTGTTTGATTCAGGAGAAGCAGCGGCAGCAGCAGGAACAGCAGCTGCAGAGGCATCTGACCCGTCCAGGCCAGTCCGCCTCATACCAGGACCAACAGAAACCCGCAGGCTCAGCAGAAAACCCATTCCCAGGCAGCAGCAGGTCTCTCAGTTCACTGGTGTGCCGCCCTGCCTGGCCCATGCAGCACTCCTCAGGCTTCAGCGAAACACACCATCTCCGGTATTCACCTTTCTCTTCTTGATCATCAGTTGCTGCCTTTTATGTTCACATCGGCTGCTTGTTAACTTGTTGCATCAGTAGGCACTCTTTTGTCCAGAATGCATTAGGACACACATAGGGGGATGACCTAACCAATTAGAACCTGACCACCTCCAACAATAATTGAGAGTGATCAAGCAGTTTGGACCCAGTCTGGACTTGAGATTGGATCACACAGAGTTCCACATGTTAAACAGGTGTAAACGAGACTTTTTTTATTTCTGATTACGAGAAACGTTCAGTATGACATGAGCTTCCTGGCTCTGTAGGTCAACACAAGTAGCCCTTTGTTACAAAGGTCCACAAACAAGTCCTATCTGGTTTGGCAAGTGTCGTTTATTGGTAGACTCATTTGAATGACAGGGACACAGTATGTTCAGTGTGTGTGTGGTGATGTGCTGCCGTTACATACAGCATCTTTCATTCATCTGCGAGACTACAGTTTAAAAGCTTACTTCATCTTAAAATTGTCATCATTTATTCACCCTCGTGTCGTTTCCAACCTACAAGACTTTGTATTTAAAGATGAATCGAGTGAATATGTTTTTAATCAAATCAAAAAAGAGGTAGATTCCTTTTAGGAAGAGCCATAAAGATGTCCATAAAAAGCGTATGCCTAGCCATAAACTAGGGGTTACTACTATCAGTACCGAACCGGTTTTCCTGGTGCAAATTCCAAATGGATGAGTGATCAATCCTTATACCCCTTGGAGTGGGTCTTTGTAGTGAGCAGGGCACGTGCGTTGCCATTAAGTAGTCGTTTAGGAATGCACTTGGCAAAAGGAGCGACATAATTTCCTCATTATCTTCAGCTGGGATGTTCCCGTGACAACGCAGCACTTGTCCGTCAGCAGATTTTTTACTGTTTACTATCATAAATGTCTTTTTATTGTTGTTAGCATAACTCTTGCAAATAAACATACATTTTATGTTTTAAAAAGTTAAAATAGCTATATAATATATTAAAACTCATATATATCAAAAACTTTTAAAAAATATAAAATGTATATTGTTTTTATGTCTGTGTCCATCAGCGAATCTGCTGACGGACACGTGCTGCGTTGTCATGGGAACAACCCAGCTGAAGAGAATGAGGAAATTATGTCGCTCCTTTGCCAATTGCATTCCTAATGTACTACTTAATGGCACGCACGTGCCCTGCTCACTCCAAAGTCCCCACTCCAAGGGGATAAAGATGATCACGTCATTTTGAATTTGCCTTTTACCCGTCCAGTACAGATAGTAGTACCGCACACCCTACCTAAACCTAACGCCATGTGCTCTTTGTACTGCTGCTCTTTGTTGCATCACAAGACTGCTAGATTATGGCCTTTTATGAACCTTTTTGGATCAAGGTTTTGCTTGGACTTTTCGGTGGTGGTGTTAGGAACCTCTTCAAGTTCATTAAACGTATCTTAATGTGTTTCAACGATTAATCCAAGTCTTTTTGGGTTTCCGTAAAGATGTTGAATCTGATGACAGGAGCATTTTGTTCTGGTAAAAAAAATTGTGACGAATGAGTTTGAAAGCTTGTTAAGTGGTGGACAGTATCTTGAAAGAGAAAACGCAGCCTTGTCCCTGAAAAACAAAAGCCCGCAGGTAAGCGACCCGAATCATCAAAATGGTGTGTACGCTCTCGAGTGTAGAATGTTTCTGGTTTAGGGGTGAGAAGTATGCTTAAAGTCTGCATTAAATAAAAATTCACCATATATATTGTACAAATCCATTTTTATTCTCACGTGAACGATTCATAAAAAAAAAAAAATAGTTTTGACAGTAATTGTAAGCTTGCATTGCATAATATATATATACATTACAATACTGAAGACGAGATCTTCTTCCATTTCACATATAATTTCATTGAAACAATTTAAACAAAAACTTGCTAGATGGCTCAAATGGCCATGTTGTAATTGTTATTGTTTGGTTACTCTGTTTTAGGTGCATCTTCAGTCAATAGGGAATGTCAACTCTCGCAGTGGCCCCACCCCTGGAACACAACGGATGTTCTCTCAGACACAAGGCATGATGGGATTGGAGTGTGGGACAGAATACTGGCCCAACCACGGCTATCCCCCTCCAACCGCCAGTCAAGCAGACCATGAACCTCCCATCCTGTGCAGGCGGTCTCGACGTGCAACAAGTCATCTACGGCAAACATGCCCATGCATCCCTCCCAAGCGCACCAACCAGCAGAGACCGTCAGTGTCCTCCATGTCTGCTGCTTACCGCCAAAATGTTCTGGCAGCCCAGCAACAAGCACACTTGAAAAACCAACCCAATGCTGCTATGTTGAAACAACAACAACAGCAGCAGCAGCAGCTGGCCCGTATGCCCAACAGCATGCCCAATGCCATGGCTAATAACATGGGCTCCGCTATGCCCACCTCCATGCCAAACAGTATCCAGGGTGCCTTGCCTTCACAGGCCCAGTCATGGCAGCAACAGCAGCCCAGCAGCATCCAGGTCTCCAACCTGGCTCTGCTAACGGAGGCATGCCAGCAGGTTTCCGCCAACTCTCGGCTTCCACATGCAGCCAAGATTGTCCAAACTTTCCAACAACACCCCCGTTTCCCCATAGGGGCATGGGAAACAGTGCAGCTGGTAGGACCCTGGCAGGAATGAATCCTGGACAGATGTTGCCCAACATGAACCAGCAACGGACCAATAACCCAGGCATTGTCCCAGCAGCTGCCCCCTCCTGGCCAGTCAGGACGGTCCAGGCAGGGGCAGCCACCAGCGCGCCTCAAACTCAGCAGGGTTTTGCCTGACTTTGGGGCCCTTCAGTTCGCCACAAGCCGGACCCAACCGCACCCGCAGGACTTCAGTGCAGTCAGGCCTATCAGCTGAACAGGACAGCCAATCAAGCGAGCTCCAGTTTTAGCTATAACGCCCCAATCTGGGGAGGCCAGCTTTGTCCGGGTTTTCCTGCCGAGACGGACCTGGTGGATTCTCTCTTAAAACAGCCATGACACAAGAGTGGATGGATGATCTAGACGAGCTGTTGGCCAGTCACCAGTGAGTGATGGCCATGGGCCAATAACAGCCAATGCTGGTGCCCTTTTGTTAGAGGAGAAAACACAAACGATGCTCCACTTTTGGATGTTCTCTCGAGATGGTGAAACTTTTCATATCACGATCAGATCTGCTGTGTTCTCTTTTGAGTAATGTATAGGGTGTATACTAAAAACAGGTCAAGAAGAGCACAGAGCCTGTTTCACTGAAGTATTCTCTGGACTGGAAATTTCAAAGAGGGAAATGCTCTACTACTGAACCTGTGGCTCAGTAAAACCACTGAATTTTCTTATAAGTGCGTGCGCTCAAAAACACAAGTTGAGCCATTCACACGGTTGTGTTGCCTATGTGTTCGCTGTAGGCATGAGGAGAGTCTGTTCAACATCAGGAGTGTCTTGACATGCTTCCACAGCCTTAAATTTGCACTCTTTTGAAGATGCACAATATGTGGTTTACAGTAAAGCAGTAGTTAACCCAAAAATAAGCATATTTGAATCATTTACTAACCATGTAGGTCCAAGCCCATATGACTTTGCTTCACAAGGGATGTCCAGTAAAGCTCCTGGAGGGTCACCTTCCAGCAGAGTTTAACCCCAACCCAGATTTAACACCTGAACCAGCTAATCAATTCTACAGGATCCCTAGGAAATAGAGAAATGGGGAAATGCCGTTTGACATTTACCGTTGGCATAACGGTCAACATGGATCATGTGTGCCTTGATAAACACTCACATCATATCCTTGACATCACTGAATTGCAGTCATAGATGTACGGAGGTCAGTAACAAATGGTGGATACCATAGAAATTGAATAATAAAAAATTATTACAAATTCCAAAATGGTTGTTTAATGGCAAACATGTTGATTCATATAGTAATAAGCTGCTCCTCACAAAAGCAGTTCATTCAGAGTACACACAGACATGCATTCAAAATCAAATGTGGACCGTGGCCCTCCAGAGCAAGATCGACCTCTGCTTTGAAGATGTTTTATCAGAAAACTGACCGTGTATGTATTATCATTCTTCAGATTGTCTCATTTGTATGTTCCACTAAAGATGGAACGACATGAGGGAATAAAGGATGACAATTTTAGTTGAACTGTACTTTAAGTTCCATGTGGTGTATGTTCATTGGTTAGTTTCTCATTGACTACATTTAGGAAGTAGATGCTTTTTGGTTTGTTTAATCAGGCCATGACCGTGGTTAGGAAAGACGTGTAGCTGAGACTTATAAATGAGGAGGAGGAACTGAACTCTACAGTGCTCCAGTGAAAGTAGGTTGCGTCATTACACTTTCATGTTCCACTACACTAAGTTGCTTGTTTGTTGTTGTTTTTTTTGTTTTGTTTTTTTCTGGAAAAGCCCAGAGCTTCTGTGTTGGTGAGAGGGTTAATATTCCTGTTTGTTTTCTCCCTCTGCTGTCTGATGTTACATTGAGTCTGAACCGTGTTAACAAACTCTCTTCCATCTGAGATTCTGTGACAGGAGATTTCATGTATATTTATATATTTTTTTGTATGTATGCCGGTTTCTATTGATCAGGAGAAGATAGATCTTATTTTTTATATGGTACATTTGTTGCAAAATTTTGTATTTTATACTTTTTATTATTTTTTCTCTGTCAAACAAGAGTATTGTGTAAATATAGTTCTCTAGAAACGGTCTTGTTTGGTGAGTTTATTTGGCATTTTATTAATGTCATCTTGGGTGGTTTGTGCATTAGCAACCTAGTTTTGATGTAATGAGGTTCAGGAAAGCTTCAGATAATACTCTAATGCAGCACAGATGGACATGACACGTTCTGATAAAACGTAAACCCCTTTTAAAAAGCATCTTAACACACTATCCAGTGAAAAATGATTGACAAGTCATGGAATACAAAGATGACTGGCTTTTAATTAAGGAGAAATTGTAAAATGAGTTATTGTTACACCAGATTTTTCATGAAACTGTAGAAAAAAAAAGCATTAATATCTTTCAAAGGTAAATGGGCGGTGTTTCCCATTTACTTTTGTGAGTGCATGCATCACAGCATTATGTCCTGAACAAGTATTAATAGTAGTGATGTAATGTGGGTTTTATATTCATGTCCCGCCCACAGTCTAGTCGTGCTAATATAAGTGACTGAATACAACAGCCTGTTGAGTGTGGTTTGACCAGAGATAGAGGATAGTGTCTGACCTCACTGTCCACAGGAATGATGCTGGAGGAGGTCGTGCTGTTAGCAGCCGTCACAGTGTTGGGATTGCTGGAGCAAGGTAATCACCACATGATTGTAGATGGTCAAGTCAATATTTGTTTTTACAGTCATATGCTTAGAGAAACAGATTATACTGTGCGATGAAAGGCGCCTGTGTCCTACATTACAGGTATTACAAAATGTCGCACTCGAGTTGCTGTTCTCTGGCAAGAATGGACAGTAACTTGGTAGCAGTGAGTGACAGCTGGGACTTTAATCAAGAGAATGATCAGTAGAGTTGGCAAGAGGGTTGGCAAGACTTTGCAACCACTGGCTGATAAAAAATAGGTAATAATATTAGAGTTTTAGGCCTGATAGAAACAAATGTTCCAATTGGAGAAATTCGAAAGCCTACGCTCTTAGATTTCCTATAATAGCCCCCTACTCAGATTCACTTGTTTTTTTTTAATTTATATATTTATTGAAAATAGTTGTCACTCGTTTTAAAGTAATATATATCTTGAACGACGATTCATTTAGGCTACTTCCCCTCCCGTTCCATTTTGAGCGGCTCTCTAATTCGAATTAATTTAGGCTACTCCCCTCGCGTATTGCGTTCTAGGATTATTTTGTAATGTGTGTTGGGAAATTCTTTAACTTCACAATCCGTCTGATGTGGTACATGTGTTTTGGCGTCCTGTCAGCGTAACTTCTCTCTGAAGGTGATCTACGCGCGGAGAAAGCACTCGGTCTCTCACCTCCTCCTGCCACCACCGGACCTCCGGAGTTTGAGAGGATCTTTCGAGCACAGTAAGTCATGCGGAAAGCATCGCATTTATCATCCGTCAACCTGGAAAAATAAAAAAGACACTTGTGACTTCACTGAGAGGAATGTTGATCTCTACAGCCTTGGTCTCATTTGTCATATTATTGCTTTGCCAGAGCAAACTGTTCTGAATATTTCCCCAATATTCGTCCCTCTCGCTTTGGCTGGGCTGGAGTTTTCCCTTTCAGTCAAGGTGAGATTTCCCTGAACTGAAAAAACAAGAATAGCAGGTAGGCTGATGTTTCAGTTCAACTTTGTGCTACACACAGAAAACATATTAATAAATCTTGCTTAAAATGCGACAACCCGACTTATAGTTTCTGTTATTAATAAGACTGGCTTGATCACTTGCGTCACTGCACTCTGAAAATGCCTTGATTTATTTACAGAAAAATGTTAGGTTTGAACAGCATAAAAACGCTAAGATGTTCCTTCAGGCTGCTCTGTCTTGATGATTTTATAGAGGGGGTAAACCAGACAAGTCTTCAAAAGGGGGGAACTTTCCCTTGTGAGAAGTGTAGAAATAATATATAGGCCTTAAAAGTCCATCTATATTAAAAGAGAAAAAGTGTAATCTAACATGAAACAGCGCTCACATTGGCTTTCCACCATGAACCTGATATCCTCCACACCTCAGATGTTGCATGTAAACAAAAAAAATATCCCTTGAAAATGTTTTTAATGTAAAACCCTGCTGTTCTGCTGCAGGCAGCTTCGTGCTCTTCCCCCGACAACTCCATTCAGATAAAAGGAATAAATTAAGATTTAAAAAAAGTAAGCTTAAATGAGGTGGTGATCAATATTAGGTTAGGTCAAGCATCACTATTACTACTGGGTTTAGTGATCTGGAACAAACCCCTCATCCCATAAAAATGACATGATGAATTTCTTGCTCTAGCACTGGCAGTGTTCTT